>NW_026046294.1:0-34617 GCF_023864275.1 Schistocerca cancellata
AGAAGAAGGGCGCCCGTGCGGCCGGCGCAAAGAAGGCTGGTGGCGTGAAGGCGGCGACTGGTCGGAAGGCGGGCGCCGCCAAGAAGGCGTCTGCGGCGTCGGCCGCTCCCGCCGGTGCGAAGAAGGCGGCTGCTGCCAAGCCGGCCAAGGCCAAGTCGCCGTCGAAGGCGAAGAAGGCCGCCAAGGTTCCGACGAAGAAGCCGAAGGCGCCGCGCCCGAAGAAGGCGACGACGCCGTCTAAGGCGAAGGCTTCGCCCAAGAAGAAGAAGTAGAGAGGAATGGGAAAGGAAGGGTTGGCGGTTGACTCCGTCGTCCGCACCCCCCGTCCCCGTCGTCTAGTGGCGCGCAACAGACGCGCGGCCCAAAACGGCCCTTCTCAGGGCCATCAAAGCACGTCGGGAAGGTTTTGATTGTCGTGTTTGTGTTGCGGTGTGGTTGTGTCGTCTGGCGTTTCTGTATGCCCGTGTGTGGATACTGTTTGCGTGCCGTGGTGGTTGGATTGCGGGGGGGGGGTCGGTGGCGGGTGCGGGCGGCGGTAGCGGTTTTGTCGTTGCGGTTGATTGTCGCCGTTTTTTTTTTTTGGTCGCGGCCGGCCGACGGTTGGTTTTGTGTCATGTTGTTTGAATACTTTGGTTGGCCTGCCTGCCGTCTTCTCGGATGTGTCTTGTCTTGTGTGTGTGTTCTTGCAACGGGGGCGGGGGACGTTGAGATGTGGAAAGGGTCGGTGGCGTTGGACGTGCCTGGCTTTTTGTTTCGTTTTCTTTTCGAAACGAAGCGGCGGCCGGCCGTGTGGTTGACGGCGTCGGCCGATGGGTATTGTGCGCTTTGAGCGCCGCGCCGGGGAGGCATGATGTTGATTGTTGCGCGCGCCAGCAAGCTGGCAGGGGAGAGCGGCTGTGGCGGACGGACGGGAAGTGGAAGTGGTGTTTTGTCTTTGGTTCTGTGGTTGTGGGGCGAGAGGCGACCGACAAAGTTTGCTCGCGACGGAGTGATGTTAGTGGCCCTTAAAAGGGCCGTTTTGTTTGTTGCGTGCGTGGGCGGTGCCCAGCGGCTGGCGCGGTGTTTAGGCGCGCTCGCCGCGGATGCGGCGCGCGAGCTGGATGTCCTTGGGCATGATGGTGACGCGCTTGGCGTGGATTGCGCACAGGTTGGTGTCTTCGAAGAGGCCGACGAGGTAGGCCTCGCTGGCCTCCTGCAGGGCCATGACCGCGGAGCTCTGGAAGCGCAGGTCGGTCTTGAAGTCCTGGGCGATCTCGCGCACTAGGCGCTGGAATGGCAGCTTGCGGATGAGCAGCTCTGTGCTCTTCTGGTAGCGCCTGATTTCTCGCAGGGCGACGGTGCCCGGCCTGTAGCGGTGGGGCTTCTTGACGCCGCCGGTGGCGGGCGCGCTCTTCCTCGCCGCCTTGGTGGCGAGCTGTTTGCGCGGCGCCTTTCCGCCGGTGGACTTGCGGGCCGTTTGCTTTGTGCGGGCCATAGCGGTAGCGGTTAGCGGAGCGGCGTGGAGGCGAGCGAGGTGCTGCGTCGGGTGCTGCCTTGACGACACGGGCGCGCGCCAGCCACCGTGGTGCGCTTATATGCCCTCGGTTGCGCGTGGTGGGGGGAGGGCGGGCCAGAGTCTATATAGGGGGGCTGGCGCGTGCGCCGGGCGCAGACCGTAGCCGACTCGCTAGCGCCGGGTGAGGAGCCAGCCGCTGCAGCAGACGCTTTGCTTGCCTTGAGCTTTTTGAGGATTTAGAAGAGATGACTGGCCGCGGCAAGGGAGGAAAGGGGCTCGGCAAGGGTGGCGCCAAGCGGCACCGCAAGGTGTTGCGCGACAACATCCAGGGCATCACGAAGCCCGCGATCCGCCGCCTGGCTCGCAGGGGCGGCGTGAAGCGCATCTCTGGTCTGATCTACGAGGAGACCCGCGGAGTGCTGAAGGTGTTCCTGGAGAACGTGATCCGCGACGCGGTGACGTACACTGAGCACGCCAAGCGCAAGACTGTGACGGCCATGGACGTGGTGTACGCCCTGAAGAGGCAGGGGCGCACCCTGTACGGTTTCGGCGGTTAGGCGCGTCGCAGCCGGTGTGCTGTGCCGCGTTGGCCTTCCCGCGGCCGTGGGAGAGACGAAAACGGCCCTTTTCAGGGCCACCACACTGTTCGGAAATTGAAAAGTGCGAAAGAGTCTGTGTTGTTGCTGCGTGTGTTGCCTGCCTGCCTTGTTTCTTTCATTCTTCATTTCGTTTGCGTTTGACTGACGTGACGTGACTGGGAGAAAGGAAAGGAAGCGGGTCTTGTGGCTGTGTGTGTGTGTGTGTGTGTGTGTGTGTGTGTGTGTGTGTGTGTGCGTGCGCGCGCGCGCGAGAGAGGGCGTTGTGTGTTTGTTTTGTTTATCGATCGATGGAGACGCCGGGCTGTGTGTTGTTGTTGTTGTTGTTGTTGTTGTTGTGCGAGAGGCGGTGAATATTTGCGTGGTTTTGGCTGTGTGTTTGCGGCGGCGTTGGAGTTGCCGAGGCAAGGCGTGCCCATAGGCGGCCGGATCAGCTGTTTCGTTTGTATGGGGCGCGCGGGAGTGGAGGGCGGTGTGTCGACACGCTCGTTTAACAGTTGGTGATTATTGCTGTCGTTGTCGTTTGGAAGGCGACTGTGCGTGCGTGGAGGTGCTTGAGGCAAACGAAAAACAAAAGAGAAACGTGTGTGTGGCCACACGGGCTGTGGACGACAAGATGGCGGCGGCTCTTCTTGTTGTTCTTCTCTCTTTCCTTTAGTCCTCTACCGTTAGAGGGGGAGTTGGTGGAGGTTATTGTCGCCTGTGGACATTTGCTCCTCTTTTCTGTGTGTTGTTCTTATCTTTGGTAGTGTGCTTTTTCGGACGTTGCTGTTTGTTGAGAGTGATTATGTGTTCTGTTTGTGCTACTGCTGGAGTAGCGACTCGGGTCTTGCACATCTGTCCCTGTGGTGTTCATATTGCCCAAGGGTCAAGACGTAATAGTCATTTTCTGAATTCCGCGCGGTGGCGTAGAACGCTTGTGCCAGGGCGCGGAATCGTGTTGTGGGTGGTTGTAGGCAGGTCTGCCGCGGGGACGTGTAAGGCCCGTCGTAGAGCGCTCTGCTTTGGACCCTTCTGTAGGCGATGCATCGTCGACCTGGCTGCATAGCCCCTATAGAGGGCGCGCATATTTCCAGTATCGCTACCCCTGTTGCGGGGTCGAGGGAACAGGGGTACAGGATCTGCATCCTGGCGTGAGCGTTTGTGCCAAGTTGCCCTATGTGACACTTCGATGTCAGGCGTGACACCGAGGTACCTCGCAGAATATCTGCCCCTGCAATCGTAGCAGTTGGTATGGTCTTCTTGCCGGCGGCGGCTGTGGAAGTGAAGTTAAGTTAAAGTAAAGTAAAGTAAAGCAAAGCGCGGCGAGGACGACTGAAATTTTGCTTTGGACGTAGGTTTGTGTGGTGGCCCTGAAAAGGGCCGATTGTTGTGAGCCGAGCCGGGCCGGCAAAGCGCGTTGCGTGCAGGGGAGCACGCAGCGCTGCTGGGCGGCGGGTCCGCGTGCCGATTGCCTGGCCTCTCTGTTTAGGCCTTCTTCTCGGTCTTCTTTGGCAGCAGGACGGCCTGGATGTTGGGCAGGACACCACCCTGTGCGATGGTGACGCCCGACAGGAGCTTGTTGAGCTCCTCGTCGTTGCGGATGGCAAGCTGCAGGTGGCGCGGGATGATGCGCGTCTTCTTGTTGTCGCGGGCCGCGTTTCCGGCCAGCTCGAGCACCTCAGCCGCGAGGTACTCCATGACGGCGGCGAGGTAGACGGGCGCCCCGGCGCCGACGCGCTCGGCGTAGTTTCCCTTGCGCAGGAGGCGGTGGATTCTGCCGACCGGGAACTGGAGCCCGGCCCTGCTTGAGCGGGACTTTGACTTGCCCTTGACTTTGCCTCCCTTTCCGCGTCCGGACATGGCGATGCGCTGTGGTGTAAAAAAACGAGACGAGACGAAGGACGGTGCGAGCCGCAGCGAGTCGAGCAGCGGAGTGGCGGCGCCGCCAGGGGTGGGGGTCCTTTATGCTCTCGGGTGCGGCGGCCGGTTGCGCTCGCGGCCCATTGGTCGGCGGCCGCAACGGGGCGAGCTGGTAAAGGTGCGGCGGCGGGGCGCGCTGGGTGCCACTGTGTGGGGAGACGCTGACTAGAGCGGAGCGCTTGCTGCTGGTGTTGCTGCCGTACGTTCTTGTTTGTTTGCGATGCCGCCCAAGACTAGCGGGAAGGCCGCCAAGAAGGCTGGCAAGGCGCAGAAGAACATTTCGAAGGGCGACAAGAAGAAGAAGCGCAAGAGGAAGGAGAGCTATGCCATCTACATCTACAAGGTGCTGAAGCAGGTGCACCCTGACACGGGCATCTCGTCGAAGGCGATGAGCATCATGAACAGCTTCGTGAACGACATTTTCGAGCGCATCGCGGCCGAGGCGTCTCGCCTGGCGCACTACAACAAGCGCTCGACCATCACGTCCCGCGAGATCCAGACCGCTGTGCGGCTGTTGCTGCCTGGCGAGCTGGCCAAGCACGCCGTGAGCGAGGGCACGAAGGCGGTGACCAAGTACACGAGCTCCAAGTAAGGAGGTGGCTCTGGAATGGAAGGAGATCCTCCGTTGCGAGAGCGGCAAAACGGCCCTTTTCAGGGCCACCAAATGGCCTTTGCGGGAAGGGCGGAATTGTTGTTGTTGTTGTTTTTGTTTTGTTTTGTGTGTGAGTGGGTGGACGGTGGCAATAGCTACCGCTTTGGTTGCGACGCGACGGGGTGGGGTGGCCGATGCGATGAATAATTTGATTGTTTATGGGGCGCGTCGCGTGTCGCGTGTTGCGGGGTGCGGCCACGGTGTGACGTGGAATGGAGGCACGTGCGCACAAGTCGTTGTCTGCGAGGGGGGGGGGGGGAAGTGCGATCGGTGATGTGCCCTTTGGATGGAGGTGCCGGTTAGTTACGTGACGGGTGGAAACGACACGCGATTGTTGGGAATGTCAGTGTGTAACGACGGCCGTTTGCGGGTCGGTTTGCACGCCATATATGGCGAGGGTGAAATGTGTCTGTAAATGCAGCGTGGAGGCGTGTGAGTGACGTTTAAATGTGAACGCGCATTGAGACACACCACTGTGTATTGCATTGTACGGGCGACACGCACGATGATATGTACCTTTCCCCCGACTCTGATTTCGATAGTCGTGTCTGACCGACTGTGTCTGCTTGTGTGCGTACGACGCACGCACACCGACGTCGTCATTGAAGATGCATGCTCGCGTGTCCAGTGCAGTACAGTAGAGTAAGCGCGACGCTAGAAGACGACGGTCGCTTTGGCGAATGTGCGTACACGTGTTTGTGTGTATGTCGGTGATGTGGTCCGATCCGTCGCCTCTGGGAAACTGTCGATCGGCGCGGTACACCGGACGTCTTGAACACCCGTCATACCGTCATACCGTCATACCGTTGGTACACCGTCGCGCTGAGAACGGTTACCGAAAGGTGAACGAACCTCTGATCGGTCGAATGTCTGGGCAGAACGTGAGGAGAGAATGGTGGAGGAAAGGACAGAGGGGAAAAAACAAATATATATATAGAGAGAGAGAGAGAGAGAGAGAGAGAGAGAGAGAGAAACGGAAAAAAAACCAAACAAAACGGAGAAACGCAGTGTAGAGCAACGGAACGTTCCCGTGTCGGAGGTGTATTGTAGCCGCACTGAAATGCGCGTAACGGCGCGGCGGCAAGTGTCTGCCGTGGTGAACGTTACCTTTGACGGCTGAATTGTGCGTTGCGTTGCTTTGCTTTCCCGGATGTGTATGTAACGTAACGTTCGTTGAGATGGTTCTGAGGAAGAATGTACGACAGTGCCCGTGCCGTCTATGTTCGTGTGCAAAGCCATTGTGTGTGTGTGTGTGTGTGTGTGTGTTGTTTTGAGAATTGCGTCCGGGAATGGCGGTGGGCGTGCCCTGCATGTGGCCCGGAAGGCTGTTCGTTTCGCGGTAGTGTGTGGACAGGGGAGGGGCACGCGTAACGCTGCTGGCATGGCATGGCATGGCATTCGGGAGATGGGAGGGGGCAAACGAAGAAAACAAGACGCGGAGGCTATAAAGACGGGGAGGGGCGCGGTGTGGGTGGCTTGCGCTGCGCTCGGCTGGCGCGTGCGGCGTTGTTTTTGTGCAAAAGAAGAGAAAACGAATGGGTTGCCGGGAGGGGGCCGTTGTGGTGTAGCCGCAGACGCGGCTGTCAGTGAACGTGGTGAGACCGAGGGATGCGGGAGGGGCGGGGGCGGGGAAGACGCTAGAAGAAGGAGAAAAACGCTGCTGCAACCAACATAAAATGAGGCCCTTTGTAACCTGCCAGCAACAAAACAACAACAAAAAAAAAAAAAGGCGTCTATCAACATTGAATGTAAATGGAAATGGACCCAAGTGTAACCTCCCCGCACAAATAGTCGTAAGTAAGTGAGTGAGTGAGTGAGTGAGTGAGTGAGTGAGTGAATGATGATAAAAATGTGCCAGAATGTTGTTAACGTCCCTAGAAAATGAACGAACGAAGATTGATGAGAAACGCGCGATAATATGATGAATGGAAATAATGAACCATGAACATCTCAACAGACATAATTGAAAACCCGATAAACGTTGTAAGGGCAGCGCTGGCTGACCTTCGGCCCTGTGTATTCTGAAACGCCCCCCTTTGAACAACAATGTATACAAAACTGTGCTTAAACTGACACACAATATTTTGAGCGCAACGCAATCTGACTATCAAAGATCCCTGCAAAAGAATGGCCCTGAGTAACATTAAAGTACACCTGTCGGAAATCACTTACCTCACAAAAATCTTCATTACTCGAACTACTGCAATACAGCGAGCACCACTGCTGCCAGCTAAATAAGAGATTCCAAACTACGGAGGGCACTAACTACCGATAGGGATAGTTAGCAAAGTAAAGATGTTTAATAGAGAACAACAAACAATGTATTTACCCTTAATATCATCACCAGTCATAATATATGTAATTTGAAACGTCCGCCATCTCTGTCCTCACATGCACCAGTGCTGGCGGCTCACCCCTAACTGCGCAACGCTACGCGCTGTTCACATCCAGCTATAGCAGTTCATGACAACAACAATGCAAACTAGCCACAGACTGCACACAGCACAGGCAGTGATTTTCACGCGGAGCGCTACGTGGCATTACCAATATAAAAATCTAAACAAACAGCGTACGTACAAATTAGAATAAAAAGAGCAAAAGATCGTTACGTCAAAAAAAAAAAAAAAAAAAACAAAAAAGACAAAAGAGAAAAAACAAACTGCATCTATATGTGCTCTTAACTGTAGATACCTGTACACAGCGTCGTGCAATGAATGCCGGCTCACATTTAATTTTGATTGTTGGAGGAAATGCGTAGGAAATATTATTTAAATGGAAATGAATGGTTGTACTTTAAAAAAGTTTGTTTGGAAACAAAGTATTATTGGGGCATTTTGTTGTGAAGAAAATAGTTACAATTGACATACAGTATTAGATTTGCGCAATGCAGCTTCATTACCTTACCTGTAATAACAGTATGCATCGTCCCGAACGGAGACCAGAGTCGCGAGAAGAGCACGCCGCCGCCCGCTCAGTACAACCGTCCACTCGCTAATACTGTCGACTGACTACTACCTCTCCCGACCCGCCACATATAGATGACAACTGTTCCTGCCGACCCGCTACGTGCTACTAGTGTCGTGTGGCGCAGACTAGCGACGATAAGAAACGCTCTGGTCAGAGATTGTGTCGTGCCTCGCCATCGCTGGTAATGAGTACATACGTGTTTCAGCGCGCGTACCGGAAGACGCAGTGCGGAGCCAGAGACTGTGTTGTCGAGGCCGTCGACGCAGTGCATGTCGGTCGGTCGAGTGCGTGCGGGAGGGCAGAGAGGCAGCGTCGGCACGGAGATGCACGCACGGGGGCTGCGGCGTGGCGCGTTTGCGGTAGGCGCCTTTGGTGGCAACGGCCGGGACAAGCAGCGGTGTATGGTGTGGTGCGGGCCGGACAGGGGCGGAGGAGGAGGAGGAGGCGGCGCGACGATGGCATTGGGGCGGAAACGGGGACGGGGACGGCGACGGCGGATGTTGAGAGGCGTCACGCGCGGACCGACACAGACGCACAGATAGATAGGTAGGAAGAAGAAGAAGGGGCGGCTGGTGAGTGAGTGCAATTTAGGCGGTAGACACAAGAGGTCGGCACGGCATTTGCGTGATGTGGCGTTGTGACGGGGTGTGCTCGCTTGCCTCGTTTTGTTGATGCGCGCAGGAAGATGTGCAGAGCAGCGGCGGGCGGCTCGGCTCGGTTCGGTTTGGCCCGGCGGGCCGCGCTGTTGTCGCGGACGTGAGCGCCCCCTGGCGGGTGGCCGGAGGCGGCGCGGCGTGTTGGACGTGTGGCTGGCGGCAGTGCACAATTGCGAGTGGCTGGCGGTGTGGCGGTTGGCGCGTCGGGCGGCCGAGAGAGAGGAGAGGTATGTGTTTGCGGGCGCCTTTGCTGCGCGGCGTCGTGCAGGGCGGGCGGGCGGGCGCCTGTCGACTGTGTGTGTGTGTGTGTGTGTGTGTGTGTGGCGAATTGGCGGCGTTGTGCTCCGGCCGAAGGCGTCTGGAGAGGAGAGTTGGTCGTGATGTCATGTCGCGCCGTGTCATGTTTGCGAAACGGCTGCCGAGAGGTGTGGTGGTAGCGAGCCGGTCGGTGTCGGTGCGATGGGAATGTGCGTTTGGCGGTTTCGGTGTGCTTTTTGCGGCGTGAGAGTGGGGCGGGCGGGCAGGCTTGCTGTTGTTGGTTCCTTGTGTCTTGTGTGTAGCTTGATGGCAACGTGGAAGGGCGCCGGTTTCGAGCCGTGCGTGTGGTTGTCGACGTTGACTGGTTGGGGTGTGCCGTTGCACGTGCATGTTTGGGTCGTTGGTGTGGTTTTGGCTGGCTGGCTGGCTGGCTGGCTGTGTGTGTGTACGACGGGAAGGGGGAGGCGGCGGTGGATAGTGCAGTAGTTGTGTCGTTGGCACGGGCGTCGGGTGCGGCTGTGCGTAGTGGCGGAAAGGTGTCGGTTGCGGGAAGCGAGGCCGTCGTTGGCGGTGTCGCGTGCCTTCGTGAATCGAGTGGGGGCGGGGAAAGGAGCAGCGTGCCGCTGCGTCGTGGCCGTTAGCCAGAGGCTGTGCTTTGATAGTTTTGTGGACGGTTCGTGCGAGGCGATTTGTTGCCTGCCCTATGTTTGTTTGTTTGTTGTTTTGGAGACGACGACTGGTTGGTGGCGTGCGCGCGAGCGAAGTGGCGGTGTGCGTTTCCCGTGTCGACTGCCGGCCGGCGACAGGTGCGCCGTCGGTGGGGTGGGTGGCCGGCACAAGTAGGGGCGGCGGCGTCGTTGCGGTGTGTTTGTGTTGTCGGCGACAGCTGTTTGTGCGGTGCGTGTGAATGGTGGTGCAAACGTGTGCTGGCGTTGAGGCTGCGACCGCGGCGTGTTGTTGGTTGATGTTGAACAGCGGCTGTGTGCGGTGGTGGTGTTGCCGCACGTGCATCCGGCCCGGCGCGGAAAGCGCAGTTGCGGCGGCCCTTCGGTGCCAGCCACGTCGCGTGAGCGGCGGGTTGCTCTGGTCGACACGTGGTGCTCTGGTTTGTTGTTTGGTGCCCTTTGGCCGGTGGGTGGTCCGTGTGTCTCGGTATCTGGTCGTGGTCGTGCTGCCCGTTTGTCGGCGTTGTCCTGTGGCTTCGCTTTTGTTTTTGCGGCGTGCCGACGACCCGACGCGACCTTTACACCCAAAGTGTGGCGCCCGAAGGTGAACCAACGTCGTAATCCGACCTGGGCGCTTAAGCTCTAAGCCTAAGCTGAGCGAACCGAACCTGTAGCGTTGCGTAGCGTGAGGTGCGGTGAGGTCAGCCTCAGCGCCAAGTAAGCCAAGCTGTCCGGCCGTGAGGTGGGTGGGTAGGTAGGTGCGGCTGCTGCGGCCACCTGACGCCCGACGTGTGTTTGAATGCTTAACCTAAGTTTGAGGCTTAACCTAACCCAAGTGGCCTTAACCTAACCTAACCTAACCTAACCTCTGACGCCCGACGTGTGTTTGAATGCTTAACCTAAGTTTGACGCTTAACCTAACACCGACCCTTAACCTAACCGAGGTGCCCCTAACCTAACCTTAATGTAACGTAACCTAACCTAACCTCTGACGCCTGACGTGTGTTTTGAATGCTTAACCTAACCCAAGTGCCCTTAACCTAACCCACGTCCACCGAACCTAACCGAGACGTGTGAACCTAATGTCTAACTCGTAACGCGTGATGTTGGCTGTCGTGTGTGCTGACGGCAGATTGGGTTGGTCTGTAGTTGCGGATTTCGGGTTTGCCTCGGGCGAGGGGTTGGCTCGTAAGCGGCGAGGGGCGCTCCGGCGGAGCATGTTGCTTTGCAGGCGGCGCCCGTTTTTGCGGCGGGCACAATTGAAATTGTTGGGAAACGAACGAAAGGGCTGTGAATGTTGGCGGGCGAGAGGAGGAGGACGTGGCCCGACGGCTGCGGGCCGATCGGGAAACGGTGGGAGGGCGATGGGGCGGCGGAGGTGCGTTTGCACGGCCGTCATCGCCGCACGCCTCCGCTTGTGTGGCTGTGGCGCCGGCCGCGCTGGCCGGGCTGCCGCGGCGACGGTGCGGGGCTTTTGCCGAAGGTTTGGCCATTGTGGCCGGTCGCCGGCTGGGGCTGTGGGGGCGGCATTTGGGCGTGGGCGGCGATTCTCGGCGGGCCGACCCAGGCTGTAGCGCGCGGTGGCTGCAGTTTGGCCGTGGTTTGCGGCGCTGCCGTGGCGACTGGTTGGCGACTGTGGTGTGGCTGTGTGTAGCCCCATCCTCGGTGGTTTGAAAGGCGCGGGTGGTTGTGGCGCAGGTGTGGGGCTGCTCCGCACAGGCTGTCGGACGTTGGGCGGTAGCAAGCGCGGGAGGCGCGGCGCGGCGGCGCGCAGAGTGGCGGCCGCTCTCTCGGCCGTCCGCGCCCGCCCGCGACACTGGCTGGGCCTGTGCGTCGAGGCGGCTATTCCTCTGCTGTGCGCTCCGCTCGCTGCGTGTCTCCTCTCGCTCTCGCTGCTCGCTGTGTGTTAACGCGCGTCGTCGAAATGGCAGATCAGGCGGCTACGAACGAGACTGCTGCGGCACCCGCCGCCACCGGCACTACGAAGAAGGCAAAGTCTGCGTCGTCTGCGAAGAAGCCGCGCGCCAAGCCTGCGCACCCGCGCACCTCTGAGATGGTGACGGCCGCCATCAAGAGTCTGAAGGAGCGCGGCGGATCGTCGCTGCAGGCGATCAAGAAGTACATTGCCGCGCACTACAAGCTGGACGCGGAGAAGCTGGCGCCGTTTATCAAGAAGTACCTCAAGTCGGCCGTGGTGGCGGGCGAGCTGGTGCAGACGAAGGGGAAGGGCGCGTCCGGCTCTTTCAAGCTTGCCGGCGCCGGCGGCGGGGCGGCTGAGGGCGGCAAGGCTCGTGCTGGCGGTGCCAAGAAGAAGCGCGCCGCTCCGGCCAGCAAGGAGAAGAAGGGCGCCCGTGCGGCCGGCGCAAAGAAGGCTGGTGGCGTGAAGGCGGCGACTGGTCGGAAGGCGGGCGCCGCCAAGAAGGCGTCTGCGGCGTCGGCCGCTCCCGCCGGTGCGAAGAAGGCGGCTGCTGCCAAGCCGGCCAAGGCCAAGTCGCCGTCGAAGGCGAAGAAGGCCGCCAAGGTTCCGACGAAGAAGCCGAAGGCGCCGCGCCCGAAGAAGGCGACGACGCCGTCTAAGGCGAAGGCTTCGCCCAAGAAGAAGAAGTAGAGAGGAATGGGAAAGGAAGGGTTGGCGGTTGACTCCGTCGTCCGCACCCCCCGTCCCCGTCGTCTAGTGGCGCGCAACAGACGCGCGGCCCAAAACGGCCCTTCTCAGGGCCATCAAAGCACGTCGGGAAGGTTTTGATTGTCGTGTTTGTGTTGCGGTGTGGTTGTGTCGTCTGGCGTTTCTGTATGCCCGTGTGTGGATACTGTTTGCGTGCCGTGGTGGTTGGATTGCGGGGGGGGGGTCGGTGGCGGGTGCGGGCGGCGGTAGCGGTTTTGTCGTTGCGGTTGATTGTCGCCGTTTTTTTTTTTTGGTCGCGGCCGGCCGACGGTTGGTTTTGTGTCATGTTGTTTGAATACTTTGGTTGGCCTGCCTGCCGTCTTCTCGGATGTGTCTTGTCTTGTGTGTGTGTTCTTGCAACGGGGGCGGGGGACGTTGAGATGTGGAAAGGGTCGGTGGCGTTGGACGTGCCTGGCTTTTTGTTTCGTTTTCTTTTCGAAACGAAGCGGCGGCCGGCCGTGTGGTTGACGGCGTCGGCCGATGGGTATTGTGCGCTTTGAGCGCCGCGCCGGGGAGGCATGATGTTGATTGTTGCGCGCGCCAGCAAGCTGGCAGGGGAGAGCGGCTGTGGCGGACGGACGGGAAGTGGAAGTGGTGTTTTGTCTTTGGTTCTGTGGTTGTGGGGCGAGAGGCGACCGACAAAGTTTGCTCGCGACGGAGTGATGTTAGTGGCCCTTAAAAGGGCCGTTTTGTTTGTTGCGTGCGTGGGCGGTGCCCAGCGGCTGGCGCGGTGTTTAGGCGCGCTCGCCGCGGATGCGGCGCGCGAGCTGGATGTCCTTGGGCATGATGGTGACGCGCTTGGCGTGGATTGCGCACAGGTTGGTGTCTTCGAAGAGGCCGACGAGGTAGGCCTCGCTGGCCTCCTGCAGGGCCATGACCGCGGAGCTCTGGAAGCGCAGGTCGGTCTTGAAGTCCTGGGCGATCTCGCGCACTAGGCGCTGGAATGGCAGCTTGCGGATGAGCAGCTCTGTGCTCTTCTGGTAGCGCCTGATTTCTCGCAGGGCGACGGTGCCCGGCCTGTAGCGGTGGGGCTTCTTGACGCCGCCGGTGGCGGGCGCGCTCTTCCTCGCCGCCTTGGTGGCGAGCTGTTTGCGCGGCGCCTTTCCGCCGGTGGACTTGCGGGCCGTTTGCTTTGTGCGGGCCATAGCGGTAGCGGTTAGCGGAGCGGCGTGGAGGCGAGCGAGGTGCTGCGTCGGGTGCTGCCTTGACGACACGGGCGCGCGCCGCTGCACCTTTTTGTCGAAACTCCTTTGTGGGTTTCTGCAATTTTACGAAGTTTCAGCACGTGGTGTGCTCTTCCTTCCATTTCTTCTTTTTGTGAGATCTTTAGTTTCCTTGCGTTTGGTTATCCATGTGGTTTGGTGCTTTAATTTTGAGATTGGTTGCTTCTTCGTCAGCGTGCCTGACGAAGATGGTGTGGCCAGCGCAGATGCGCTCTCCACTCTTCTCGGCTGCCGAGTAGTCGTATTTTCCCGTTGTGCGACGTTTCGGCGGTGTTGTAAAATTTTACGGCCTGTTTTTCTATTCTTCTTCGGAGTCTTTCGATGTCCGCTATCTGGTGGAGTTCCTCAGTTGGGAAGTCCATTGGCAGATGGAGTGCCCATTTCAGTGCTCTGTTCTGCACTGCCTGGATCCGTTTCATGTTGGTCGGAGCCGTGTTTCCCCATACGACCGCGGCGTATTCCAGCACTGGTCGTATGACGGATTTGTAGAGGATCACCCCTAGGTGGTCTGGCAATGAAGATCTCGGATTTAGAATGGGGTACAGCATGTGCATGCGCCCCATTGCCTTTTTCCTCGTTTCTTCAATGTGTGGGCGCCACGTTAGACGTTTGTCTAGTGTGACGCCCAGATATTTTGCCGTTGCGCTCCAGGGTACCGGTCTTCCTCTTAGTGCTATCTCCTGAAGGTCAGCCGGTACGTTCCGGTGGGCAATGACTATTGCCTGTGATTTGGCGGCGTTGTACGCCAGCCGCCACTTTGCCGCCCAGTCTTCCAGGTTGTTGGCTGCGGTTTGCAGTCGCCTTTGCAGGAGTTGCGGCTGCATGCTGCGGCAGTACACTGCCGTGTCGTCCGCGTACAGGGCGAGTTGCACCCGATCTGTACGCGGAAGGTCGGCAGTGTACAGCGAGTATAGCACTGGACCCAGGACCGAACCTTGCGGGACTCCGGCGAGTATTCGGCGTTCTGTGGAGATTCCACAGTCTGCCCGTACGTGAAACGTGCGGCCCGCGAGGTAACTCTGCAGGAGTTTCACGTGTGGCCCAGGAATCCCCAATGTAAATAGTTTATAAAGGAGACCATTGTGCCACACTGAATCAAATGCACGAGACACGTCGAGCAGAAGCGCGCCGAAGTACTCGCGTCGGTCCAGGGCACAGAATGCTTCCTCTGTCAGCCGCAGTAGTTGCTGTGTGGTGGAGTGTCCCTTCCGGAATCCAAACTGCTCGTCGGGCAGGATGCCTTCCGCGTCGATGTGACTTCCAAGCCGCCGCAGGTACAACCTCTCGAAGACCTTCGAGAGTGCTGGCAGCAGGCTGATCGGGCGGTAGTTGTTCGCCCGCCTGTGATCCTTCCCTGGTTTGGGTAGGGCCACGATCTCGGCGTGCTTCCAGCACTCTGGAAATACGCCAGTGTGGATGATCGAGTTGAAGATCCCCGCGAGGTGCCCGATTGCGATGGGCGGCAGTTGCTTGAGGAGCTGGTTTGTGACGTGGTCGGGGCCTCCTGCCTTCCTGCCGTTGAGATTGCGCAGCTGGATCTCGACTTCCGCTTCCTCGATCGGCTCGATGACGGTGTCGTTGTCTTCGGCCGCCAGGAAGACCGGAAGTCGTTCCTCCACCAGTGCCATGTGTGCCTGGTCGACGGGGTCTTCCACCGGGGTGAAGTTTTCAGCGAACGCGTCCGCGAGGGCGTTGGCCTTTGCGTCCGGTTCGCTGACGAAGACGTTCCCGACTTGCAGAGGCGGTATTTTGGCGGTGCGGCGGATGAATCCCTTCACCGCGTGCCAGGCCGTTCCGTCCTCCGTTTTCAAGGAGGCGACTTTCTGCGCCCACTCTTCTACTCTGTGGGCGTCGGCGGCTGCTTTAATTTCCCGCTGCAACCTGTTTAGTTGCCGCTTCGTTGCGGGGTTCCGTGTTAGCTGCCATTCGCGGCGAAGTCTATTCTTCTCCGTGATGGCAGCTTTGAGGTGTTGCGGGAATTCTCTGGCGCGTGGCTTCTCGTTGTCTCTTCTTTGGTTTGGAGTGGCTGCCGCCACAGCTTCAGCGACTCCTCGGGTGAGGTGCCGCAGCGCCGCTTCCGCACCATGTTCCGCCGGGTTCGGCGCGTCTCCGATTTTGGCCGCCATTACTGTTTGGTAGGTGTCCCATGTGATGCCCCTGAGGTCGTGGCCACGTTTGGTCGTTTGCACGATGTCGGCATTCAGTTCAAAGACCACAGGGGCGTGGTCGGACGCCATCGTGGCCCTCGTTGTGGCGGAGATGAAGTGTCTCACCCCGCGGACGATGGCCACGTCTATGACGTCCGGTTGCGCGCCTCTTCGCGTCGGGAAGATGGTCGGCTGGTGGGGACCTATCACCGCCGCTCCGTGCTGCTCGGCCACCCGTTGTAGACGGCGGCCACTTGTGTTTGTGGACCTGGAGTTCCAGACGATGTTCTTGGCGTTGACGTCGCCTCCGAGGAATGTGTTTCCAGGGAGGGAAATCAGCGCCGCGAACTCATCTGGCTGCAGTAGTCCCCTTGGAGGTCTGTATATTGCCACAAAGTTTATCTGCCCCTGGTCCGTTTGTACGGCTACTCCAGTGGCCTCTATTGTGACGAGTTGGGGCAGATGAATTCTGTGGTGGCGCAGCGTCCTCCTCACGTACACTGCCGTGCCGCCACCCGCGGTGGGCCTGTCGTCCCGGTAGCAGTGGTAGTTGGCCACTCCCACTTTCACGCCGGGCTTCAGGTGTGTTTCTGCGACGAGACAGATGTCCAGGTTCTCGTCGCAGATGAAGTTTCTGAATTCCGCGTCCTGGCGACGCAAGCCGTTGGCGTTAAAGACGCCGATTTTTACGCCTCGGTCGTATCTATCCATCATGTTTGGTGGAGATGGCCAAGGTAATCGTCTGTGTGATCTTCTCCACAGACGCCGCATATTTGTTAGGAAGGTCCTCGATCACGTGGAGAACCCTGTCGATGAGGCCTGCCAGCAATTGCAGCATTTGGGTGGCCTTGTCTTCCTCCTGTGGTTGATTTGGAGGATGGGGCGCGTCGTTGTGCCGCTGTTGGTAGCGGTTTCCGCGCTGGCGCATCTCCGGGAAGTCGACGGGGCTGTCTATTCTCGGAGGGCGCCGCCAGGAGGCTGCGTCTTCGTTATTTGTGCGTGCTCGTTGCGCGCGCCCGGTAGCAGTAGTAGCTGTCGTCGGATCAGCTGATCGCTGCCGTGGCCACGCGTTAGCGCGGGGTGCCGGCTGCGGCCGTGCGGTGCTGCCACCTGTGAGCGGCGCGCCTCGCTGGGCGTCAGTTGCCGCTGGCTGTGTCCGTGAGGTGCTGCCACCACGCGGCGAGTTGCGGGACTCCGTCGCGGTAGCGGCCTCCGACATTGTGTAGTAGGTAGCCGCGGAGGCTGCCTTACCGGCTGTTGGCTGCAGCGTCTGCATGCTGCTGCCCTCTGGTGGCGACGAGATGTACTCGGCGGCTGACTCGCCCGGTTGCGTCCGGGAGGTGCTGCCCTCTCGCGGCAAGTTTTGAGACTCGCGCGTAGGGGAGGTGGCCGGGACTGCACTGCCGGTCGCGTCGCGAGCTGCCTTACCGACCGTTGGCGGCTGCCGCTGCGTGCTCGGCCGGGAGGTGCTGGCCCCTGGCGGCGCTGTGTTGTATCCGGCGCGTCGTCCTCCACGTGTCCGGCGGCGTCGTCTCCTTTGTGGCTGACCGGATGCCGGCCAGTTCTGCGAGTCGCGGAATGCGGTTTTCCCGCTTCTGGCCGTCTTCCCTCCGCGCTGCTGCTGGCCTTGTGCGCGCTCGAGGAATGCTATGTGCCGTTCACAGCCTCTGTACGTGGCCATGTGGTTTTCACCACACAGGGCGCACTTCGGTGTGAAGTCCTTGTGTGGTATGCCTTTGATTGTGCAATCGCGAGATGCGTGTTCTCCTGCGCATCTCACGCATCTCTCGTCCATGTTGCAGTGTTTCTGGACGTGGCCCAGTTGCTGACACCTGAAGCACTGTGCGTAAGGTTGTTTAGTGCGCAGGTTCTCAGGTGTCACACTGCAATTTGCTATTAAGCGGAGCTGGAACAGCTCTCTGTTGCGCTCTGTGTTGGGAGCGTACACACAGAAGAGCGGCGAGTCTTTTCTCGTGCGTGGATTTTTCATTTTGGACACGCCGCTCACAGCATATCCCAAGTCCTCCAACTCCTCTTTGATGTGGCTGGGTTCCGTTTTGTACGAGAACCCTCGGTATACGACTCGCAGTGGTTTCTCTCTCGTTGCGGAGTACGTATAGAATTTGATGCCCTTGTCTGTTACTGTTTTATTGAGCATCATGTAGTCCGTGGTGCTGTTCGTTTGGACTTTGAACAGCTCCCCAGACACTCGTATTATGAAGTTGTTCTTCCCTAGCACCTTCTGCAGCAGTTGTTGCAGCTCGCGGAACGTGCCAGGGTAATCCAGAACCAGCGGTGGCGGTTTAGAGCGGCGTGGCGGTGCGGGCGTCATCTGCACATCGTCTTCGCTGTCGTCGTCGCTCAGCGCGTTATATTGGTTTTCCACAGCTATCGGGGTTGAGGACGGGATATTGGCGCGCTTTGCCGGCTTCCTCACTTGTTGGAAGCCGTCTGCGTCTGCCTGCTGTTGCGCTCCCTCTCCGTTGCTGCGCCTACGACCTTTGGCCGTCGCCTTCGGCCGTGTGGGAGGGCCTGCTGCCTTCCTGAACTTCCGTGCATTAGCTGGCACGGGAGTGTCACCGTCAGAATGCCTCCTCTTATTCTGAATCTGAATGGATTGGTGCTCCATTTCAGTGATGTCAGCGGTGTGGTCCTGGTTTGGGGCGCTGTTGGCGTGGGCCTCCAATGCTGTGCTGGACGTCGGCAGGAGTGCCAACAAGGAGTTCAGCGCAGCCTCCGCAGCTCCTGCTTCCTGGTTTGCAGGCGTTGTTGTTGCAGGTGCGGTGCTGGCTGTGGTTTCGGGAGTCTCGTTCTCGTCATCGAGGACGTAGTAGCTCCCTTCAGTGTCCATACATGCCTCCCTCATCTCCTTTTCGATGCGCTGGAGTTCCGCTGCATCGAGGGAGTGAGAGGAAGCACACGCTGTTTCAACAGTCGGTTCGGCGGATGTGTTGCTACCGACTCTGGTTGCGTACAAGGACGCGGCCTTGTCTGCTGATGCGTTGCCTTCGGGGGCTACGCTACGCGATGGAGGAGGAGTACTATCGGAAGGCCGCGAGTGCTCTCCCGACGTACTCAACTCAACTCCCGGTGCGTGCAGGGACGCGGCCCTGTCCGCAGTGGACATAATAGCGAGCGGTGGCGCGGAGCGCTCGGCGCGTGCGTCCGTTTCACGCGGCATCGCTAGCTCGAGTGACGGGCGCGCGCCAGCCACCGTGGTGCGCTTATATGCCCTCGGTTGCGCGTGGTGGGGGGAGGGCGGGCCAGAGTCTATATAGGGGGGCTGGCGCGTGCGCCGGGCGCAGACCGTAGCCGACTCGCTAGCGCCGGGTGAGGAGCCAGCCGCTGCAGCAGACGCTTTGCTTGCCTTGAGCTTTTTGAGGATTTAGAAGAGATGACTGGCCGCGGCAAGGGAGGAAAGGGGCTCGGCAAGGGTGGCGCCAAGCGGCACCGCAAGGTGTTGCGCGACAACATCCAGGGCATCACGAAGCCCGCGATCCGCCGCCTGGCTCGCAGGGGCGGCGTGAAGCGCATCTCTGGTCTGATCTACGAGGAGACCCGCGGAGTGCTGAAGGTGTTCCTGGAGAACGTGATCCGCGACGCGGTGACGTACACTGAGCACGCCAAGCGCAAGACTGTGACGGCCATGGACGTGGTGTACGCCCTGAAGAGGCAGGGGCGCACCCTGTACGGTTTCGGCGGTTAGGCGCGTCGCAGCCGGTGTGCTGTGCCGCGTTGGCCTTCCCGCGGCCGTGGGAGAGACGAAAACGGCCCTTTTCAGGGCCACCACACTGTTCGGAAATTGAAAAGTGCGAAAGAGTCTGTGTTGTTGCTGCGTGTGTTGCCTGCCTGCCTTGTTTCTTTCATTCTTCATTTCGTTTGCGTTTGACTGACGTGACGTGACTGGGAGAAAGGAAAGGAAGCGGGTCTTGTGGCTGTGTGTGTGTGTGTGTGTGTGTGTGTGTGTGTGTGTGTGTGTGTGCGTGCGCGCGCGCGCGAGAGAGGGCGTTGTGTGTTTGTTTTGTTTATCGATCGATGGAGACGCCGGGCTGTGTGTTGTTGTTGTTGTTGTTGTTGTTGTTGTGCGAGAGGCGGTGAATATTTGCGTGGTTTTGGCTGTGTGTTTGCGGCGGCGTTGGAGTTGCCGAGGCAAGGCGTGCCCATAGGCGGCCGGATCAGCTGTTTCGTTTGTATGGGGCGCGCGGGAGTGGAGGGCGGTGTGTCGACACGCTCGTTTAACAGTTGGTGATTATTGCTGTCGTTGTCGTTTGGAAGGCGACTGTGCGTGCGTGGAGGTGCTTGAGGCAAACGAAAAACAAAAGAGAAACGTGTGTGTGGCCACACGGGCTGTGGACGACAAGATGGCGGCGGCTCTTCTTGTTGTTCTTCTCTCTTTCCTTTAGTCCTCTACCGTTAGAGGGGGAGTTGGTGGAGGTTATTGTCGCCTGTGGACATTTGCTCCTCTTTTCTGTGTGTTGTTCTTATCTTTGGTAGTGTGCTTTTTCGGACGTTGCTGTTTGTTGAGAGTGATTATGTGTTCTGTTTGTGCTACTGCTGGAGTAGCGACTCGGGTCTTGCACATCTGTCCCTGTGGTGTTCATATTGCCCAAGGGTCAAGACGTAATAGTCATTTTCTGAATTCCGCGCGGTGGCGTAGAACGCTTGTGCCAGGGCGCGGAATCGTGTTGTGGGTGGTTGTAGGCAGGTCTGCCGCGGGGACGTGTAAGGCCCGTCGTAGAGCGCTCTGCTTTGGACCCTTCTGTAGGCGATGCATCGTCGACCTGGCTGCATAGCCCCTATAGAGGGCGCGCATATTTCCAGTATCGCTACCCCTGTTGCGGGGTCGAGGGAACAGGGGTACAGGATCTGCATCCTGGCGTGAGCGTTTGTGCCAAGTTGCCCTATGTGACACTTCGATGTCAGGCGTGACACCGAGGTACCTCGCAGAATATCTGCCCCTGCAATCGTAGCAGTTGGTATGGTCTTCTTGCCGGCGGCGGCTGTGGAAGTGAAGTTAAGTTAAAGTAAAGTAAAGTAAAGCAAAGCGCGGCGAGGACGACTGAAATTTTGCTTTGGACGTAGGTTTGTGTGGTGGCCCTGAAAAGGGCCGATTGTTGTGAGCCGAGCCGGGCCGGCAAAGCGCGTTGCGTGCAGGGGAGCACGCAGCGCTGCTGGGCGGCGGGTCCGCGTGCCGATTGCCTGGCCTCTCTGTTTAGGCCTTCTTCTCGGTCTTCTTTGGCAGCAGGACGGCCTGGATGTTGGGCAGGACACCACCCTGTGCGATGGTGACGCCCGACAGGAGCTTGTTGAGCTCCTCGTCGTTGCGGATGGCAAGCTGCAGGTGGCGCGGGATGATGCGCGTCTTCTTGTTGTCGCGGGCCGCGTTTCCGGCCAGCTCGAGCACCTCAGCCGCGAGGTACTCCATGACGGCGGCGAGGTAGACGGGCGCCCCGGCGCCGACGCGCTCGGCGTAGTTTCCCTTGCGCAGGAGGCGGTGGATTCTGCCGACCGGGAACTGGAGCCCGGCCCTGCTTGAGCGGGACTTTGACTTGCCCTTGACTTTGCCTCCCTTTCCGCGTCCGGACATGGCGATGCGCTGTGGTGTAAAAAAACGAGACGAGACGAAGGACGGTGCGAGCCGCAGCGAGTCGAGCAGCGGAGTGGCGGCGCCGCCAGGGGTGGGGGTCCTTTATGCTCTCGGGTGCGGCGGCCGGTTGCGCTCGCGGCCCATTGGTCGGCGGCCGCAACGGGGCGAGCTGGTAAAGGTGCGGCGGCGGGGCGCGCTGGGTGCCACTGTGTGGGGAGACGCTGACTAGAGCGGAGCGCTTGCTGCTGGTGTTGCTGCCGTACGTTCTTGTTTGTTTGCGATGCCGCCCAAGACTAGCGGGAAGGCCGCCAAGAAGGCTGGCAAGGCGCAGAAGAACATTTCGAAGGGCGACAAGAAGAAGAAGCGCAAGAGGAAGGAGAGCTATGCCATCTACATCTACAAGGTGCTGAAGCAGGTGCACCCTGACACGGGCATCTCGTCGAAGGCGATGAGCATCATGAACAGCTTCGTGAACGACATTTTCGAGCGCATCGCGGCCGAGGCGTCTCGCCTGGCGCACTACAACAAGCGCTCGACCATCACGTCCCGCGAGATCCAGACCGCTGTGCGGCTGTTGCTGCCTGGCGAGCTGGCCAAGCACGCCGTGAGCGAGGGCACGAAGGCGGTGACCAAGTACACGAGCTCCAAGTAAGGAGGTGGCTCTGGAATGGAAGGAGATCCTCCGTTGCGAGAGCGGCAAAACGGCCCTTTTCAGGGCCACCAAATGGCCTTTGCGGGAAGGGCGGAATTGTTGTTGTTGTTGTTTTTGTTTTGTTTTGTGTGTGAGTGGGTGGACGGTGGCAATAGCTACCGCTTTGGTTGCGACGCGACGGGGTGGGGTGGCCGATGCGATGAATAATTTGATTGTTTATGGGGCGCGTCGCGTGTCGCGTGTTGCGGGGTGCGGCCACGGTGTGACGTGGAATGGAGGCACGTGCGCACAAGTCGTTGTCTGCGAGGGGGGGGGGGGGAAGTGCGATCGGTGATGTGCCCTTTGGATGGAGGTGCCGGTTAGTTACGTGACGGGTGGAAACGACACGCGATTGTTGGGAATGTCAGTGTGTAACGACGGCCGTTTGCGGGTCGGTTTGCACGCCATATATGGCGAGGGTGAAATGTGTCTGTAAATGCAGCGTGGAGGCGTGTGAGTGACGTTTAAATGTGAACGCGCATTGAGACACACCACTGTGTATTGCATTGTACGGGCGACACGCACGATGATATGTACCTTTCCCCCGACTCTGATTTCGATAGTCGTGTCTGACCGACTGTGTCTGCTTGTGTGCGTACGACGCACGCACACCGACGTCGTCATTGAAGATGCATGCTCGCGTGTCCAGTGCAGTACAGTAGAGTAAGCGCGACGCTAGAAGACGACGGTCGCTTTGGCGAATGTGCGTACACGTGTTTGTGTGTATGTCGGTGATGTGGTCCGATCCGTCGCCTCTGGGAAACTGTCGATCGGCGCGGTACACCGGACGTCTTGAACACCCGTCATACCGTCATACCGTCATACCGTTGGTACACCGTCGCGCTGAGAACGGTTACCGAAAGGTGAACGAACCTCTGATCGGTCGAATGTCTGGGCAGAACGTGAGGAGAGAATGGTGGAGGAAAGGACAGAGGGGAAAAAACAAATATATATATAGAGAGAGAGAGAGAGAGAGAGAGAGAGAGAGAGAAAACGGAAAAAAAACCAAACAAAACGGAGAAACGCAGTGTAGAGCAACGGAACGTTCCCGTGTCGGAGGTGTATTGTAGCCGCACTGAAATGCGCGTAACGGCGCGGCGGCAAGTGTCTGCCGTGGTGAACGTTACCTTTGACGGCTGAATTGTGCGTTGCGTTGCTTTGCTTTCCCGGATGTGTATGTAACGTAACGTTCGTTGAGATGGTTCTGAGGAAGAATGTACGACAGTGCCCGTGCCGTCTATGTTCGTGTGCAAAGCCATTGTGTGTGTGTGTGTGTGTGTGTGTGTTGTTTTGAGAATTGCGTCCGGGAATGGCGGTGGGCGTGCCCTGCATGTGGCCCGGAAGGCTGTTCGTTTCGCGGTAGTGTGTGGACAGGGGAGGGGCACGCGTAACGCTGCTGGCATGGCATGGCATGGCATTCGGGAGATGGGAGGGGGCAAACGAAGAAAACAAGACGCGGAGGCTATAAAGACGGGGAGGGGCGCGGTGTGGGTGGCTTGCGCTGCGCTCGGCTGGCGCGTGCGGCGTTGTTTTTGTGCAAAAGAAGAGAAAACGAATGGGTTGCCGGGAGGGGGCCGTTGTGGTGTAGCCGCAGACGCGGCTGTCAGTGAACGTGGTGAGACCGAGGGATGCGGGAGGGGCGGGGGCGGGGAAGACGCTAGAAGAAGGAGAAAAACGCTGCTGCAACCAACATAAAATGAGGCCCTTTGTAACCTGCCAGCAACAAAACAACAACAAAAAAAAAAAAAGGCGTCTATCAACATTGAATGTAAATGGAAATGGACCCAAGTGTAACCTCCCCGCACAAATAGTCGTAAGTAAGTGAGTGAGTGAGTGAGTGAGTGAGTGAGTGAGTGAATGATGATAAAAATGTGCCAGAATGTTGTTAACGTCCCTAGAAAATGAACGAACGAAGATTGATGAGAAACGCGCGATAATATGATGAATGGAAATAATGAACCATGAACATCTCAACAGACATAATTGAAAACCCGATAAACGTTGTAAGGGCAGCGCTGGCTGACCTTCGGCCCTGTGTATTCTGAAACGCCCCCCTTTGAACAACAATGTATACAAAACTGTGCTTAAACTGACACACAATATTTTGAGCGCAACGCAATCTGACTATCAAAGATCCCTGCAAAAGAATGGCCCTGAGTAACATTAAAGTACACCTGTCGGAAATCACTTACCTCACAAAAATCTTCATTACTCGAACTACTGCAATACAGCGAGCACCACTGCTGCCAGCTAAATAAGAGATTCCAAACTACGGAGGGCACTAACTACCGATAGGGATAGTTAGCAAAGTAAAGATGTTTAATAGAGAACAACAAACAATGTATTTACCCTTAATATCATCACCAGTCATAATATATGTAATTTGAAACGTCCGCCATCTCTGTCCTCACATGCACCAGTGCTGGCGGCTCACCCCTAACTGCGCAACGCTACGCGCTGTTCACATCCAGCTATAGCAGTTCATGACAACAACAATGCAAACTAGCCACAGACTGCACACAGCACAGGCAGTGATTTTCACGCGGAGCGCTACGTGGCATTACCAATATAAAAATCTAAACAAACAGCGTACGTACAAATTAGAATAAAAAGAGCAAAAGATCGTTACGTCAAAAAAAAAAAAAAAAAAAACAAAAAAGACAAAAGAGAAAAAACAAACTGCATCTATATGTGCTCTTAACTGTAGATACCTGTACACAGCGTCGTGCAATGAATGCCGGCTCACATTTAATTTTGATTGTTGGAGGAAATGCGTAGGAAATATTATTTAAATGGAAATGAATGGTTGTACTTTAAAAAAGTTTGTTTGGAAACAAAGTATTATTGGGGCATTTTGTTGTGAAGAAAATAGTTACAATTGACATACAGTATTAGATTTGCGCAATGCAGCTTCATTACCTTACCTGTAATAACAGTATGCATCGTCCCGAACGGAGACCAGAGTCGCGAGAAGAGCACGCCGCCGCCCGCTCAGTACAACCGTCCACTCGCTAATACTGTCGACTGACTACTACCTCTCCCGACCCGCCACATATAGATGACAACTGTTCCTGCCGACCCGCTACGTGCTACTAGTGTCGTGTGGCGCAGACTAGCGACGATAAGAAACGCTCTGGTCAGAGATTGTGTCGTGCCTCGCCATCGCTGGTAATGAGTACATACGTGTTTCAGCGCGCGTACCGGAAGACGCAGTGCGGAGCCAGAGACTGTGTTGTCGAGGCCGTCGACGCAGTGCATGTCGGTCGGTCGAGTGCGTGCGGGAGGGCAGAGAGGCAGCGTCGGCACGGAGATGCACGCACGGGGGCTGCGGCGTGGCGCGTTTGCGGTAGGCGCCTTTGGTGGCAACGGCCGGGACAAGCAGCGGTGTATGGTGTGGTGCGGGCCGGACAGGGGCGGAGGAGGAGGAGGAGGCGGCGCGACGATGGCATTGGGGCGGAAACGGGGACGGGGACGGCGACGGCGGATGTTGAGAGGCGTCACGCGCGGACCGACACAGACGCACAGATAGATAGGTAGGAAGAAGAAGAAGGGGCGGCTGGTGAGTGAGTGCAATTTAGGCGGTAGACACAAGAGGTCGGCACGGCATTTGCGTGATGTGGCGTTGTGACGGGGTGTGCTCGCTTGCCTCGTTTTGTTGATGCGCGCAGGAAGATGTGCAGAGCAGCGGCGGGCGGCTCGGCTCGGTTCGGTTTGGCCCGGCGGGCCGCGCTGTTGTCGCGGACGTGAGCGCCCCCTGGCGGGTGGCCGGAGGCGGCGCGGCGTGTTGGACGTGTGGCTGGCGGCAGTGCACAATTGCGAGTGGCTGGCGGTGTGGCGGTTGGCGCGTCGGGCGGCCGAGAGAGAGGAGAGGTATGTGTTTGCGGGCGCCTTTGCTGCGCGGCGTCGTGCAGGGCGGGCGGGCGGGCGGGCGCCTGTCGACTGTGTGTGTGTGTGTGTGTGTGTGTGTGTGGCGAATTGGCGGCGTTGTGCTCCGGCCGAAGGCGTCTGGAGAGGAGAGTTGGTCGTGATGTCATGTCGCGCCGTGTCATGTTTGCGAAACGGCTGCCGAGAGGTGTGGTGGTAGCGAGCCGGTCGGTGTCGGTGCGATGGGAATGTGCGTTTGGCGGTTTCGGTGTGCTTTTTGCGGCGTGAGAGTGGGGCGGGCGGGCAGGCTTGCTGTTGTTGGTTCCTTGTGTCTTGTGTGTAGCTTGATGGCAACGTGGAAGGGCGCCGGTTTCGAGCCGTGCGTGTGGTTGTCGACGTTGACTGGTTGGGGTGTGCCGTTGCACGTGCATGTTTGGGTCGTTGGTGTGGTTTTGGCTGGCTGGCTGGCTGGCTGGCTGTGTGTGTGTACGACGGGAAGGGGGAGGCGGCGGTGGATAGTGCAGTAGTTGTGTCGTTGGCACGGGCGTCGGGTGCGGCTGTGCGTAGTGGCGGAAAGGTGTCGGTTGCGGGAAGCGAGGCCGTCGTTGGCGGTGTCGCGTGCCTTCGTGAATCGAGTGGGGGCGGGGAAAGGAGCAGCGTGCCGCTGCGTCGTGGCCGTTAGCCAGAGGCTGTGCTTTGATAGTTTTGTGGACGGTTCGTGCGAGGCGATTTGTTGCCTGCCCTATGTTTGTTTGTTTGTTGTTTTGGAGACGACGACTGGTTGGTGGCGTGCGCGCGAGCGAAGTGGCGGTGTGCGTTTCCCGTGTCGACTGCCGGCCGGCGACAGGTGCGCCGTCGGTGGGGTGGGTGGCCGGCACAAGTAGGGGCGGCGGCGTCGTTGCGGTGTGTTTGTGTTGTCGGCGACAGCTGTTTGTGCGGTGCGTGTGAATGGTGGTGCAAACGTGTGCTGGCGTTGAGGCTGCGACCGCGGCGTGTTGTTGGTTGATGTTGAACAGCGGCTGTGTGCGGTGGTGGTGTTGCCGCACGTGCATCCGGCCCGGCGCGGAAAGCGCAGTTGCGGCGGCCCTTCGGTGCCAGCCACGTCGCGTGAGCGGCGGGTTGCTCTGGTCGACACGTGGTGCTCTGGTTTGTTGTTTGGTGCCCTTTGGCCGGTGGGTGGTCCGTGTGTCTCGGTATCTGGTCGTGGTCGTGCTGCCCGTTTGTCGGCGTTGTCCTGTGGCTTCGCTTTTGTTTTTGCGGCGTGCCGACGACCCGACGCGACCTTTACACCCAAAGTGTGGCGCCCGAAGGTGAACCAACGTCGTAATCCGACCTGGGCGCTTAAGCTCTAAGCCTAAGCTGAGCGAACCGAACCTGTAGCGTTGCGTAGCGTGAGGTGCGGTGAGGTCAGCCTCAGCGCCAAGTAAGCCAAGCTGTCCGGCCGTGAGGTGGGTGGGTAGGTAGGTGCGGCTGCTGCGGCCACCTGACGCCCGACGTGTGTTTGAATGCTTAACCTAAGTTTGAGGCTTAACCTAACCCAAGTGGCCTTAACCTAACCTAACCTAACCTAACCTCTGACGCCCGACGTGTGTTTGAATGCTTAACCTAAGTTTGACGCTTAACCTAACACCGACCCTTAACCTAACCGAGGTGCCCCTAACCTAACCTTAATGTAACGTAACCTAACCTAACCTCTGACGCCTGACGTGTGTTTTGAATGCTTAACCTAACCCAAGTGCCCTTAACCTAACCCACGTCCACCGAACCTAACCGAGACGTGTGAACCTAATGTCTAACTCGTAACGCGTGATGTTGGCTGTCGTGTGTGCTGACGGCAGATTGGGTTGGTCTGTAGTTGCGGATTTCGGGTTTGCCTCGGGCGAGGGGTTGGCTCGTAAGCGGCGAGGGGCGCTCCGGCGGAGCATGTTGCTTTGCAGGCGGCGCCCGTTTTTGCGGCGGGCACAATTGAAATTGTTGGGAAACGAACGAAAGGGCTGTGAATGTTGGCGGGCGAGAGGAGGAGGACGTGGCCCGACGGCTGCGGGCCGATCGGGAAACGGTGGGAGGGCGATGGGGCGGCGGAGGTGCGTTTGCACGGCCGTCATCGCCGCACGCCTCCGCTTGTGTGGCTGTGGCGCCGGCCGCGCTGGCCGGGCTGCCGCGGCGACGGTGCGGGGCTTTTGCCGAAGGTTTGGCCATTGTGGCCGGTCGCCGGCTGGGGCTGTGGGGGCGGCATTTGGGCGTGGGCGGCGATTCTCGGCGGGCCGACCCAGGCTGTAGCGCGCGGTGGCTGCAGTTTGGCCGTGGTTTGCGGCGCTGCCGTGGCGACTGGTTGGCGACTGTGGTGTGGCTGTGTGTAGCCCCATCCTCGGTGGTTTGAAAGGCGCGGGTGGTTGTGGCGCAGGTGTGGGGCTGCTCCGCACAGGCTGTCGGACGTTGGGCGGTAGCAAGCGCGGGAGGCGCGGCGCGGCGGCGCGCAGAGTGGCGGCCGCTCTCTCGGCCGTCCGCGCCCGCCCGCGACACTGGCTGGGCCTGTGCGTCGAGGCGGCTATTCCTCTGCTGTGCGCTCCGCTCGCTGCGTGTCTCCTCTCGCTCTCGCTGCTCGCTGTGTGTTAACGCGCGTCGTCGAAATGGCAGATCAGGCGGCTACGAACGAGACTGCTGCGGCACCCGCCGCCACCGGCACTACGAAGAAGGCAAAGTCTGCGTCGTCTGCGAAGAAGCCGCGCGCCAAGCCTGCGCACCCGCGCACCTCTGAGATGGTGACGGCCGCCATCAAGAGTCTGAAGGAGCGCGGCGGATCGTCGCTGCAGGCGATCAAGAAGTACATTGCCGCGCACTACAAGCTGGACGCGGAGAAGCTGGCGCCGTTTATCAAGAAGTACCTCAAGTCGGCCGTGGTGGCGGGCGAGCTGGTGCAGACGAAGGGGAAGGGCGCGTCCGGCTCTTTCAAGCTTGCCGGCGCCGGCGGCGGGGCGGCTGAGGGCGGCAAGGCTCGTGCTGGCGGTGCCAAGAAGAAGCGCGCCGCTCCGGCCAGCAAGGAGAAGAAGGGCGCCCGTGCGGCCGGCGCAAAGAAGGCTGGTGGCGTGAAGGCGGCGACTGGTCGGAAGGCGGGCGCCGCCAAGAAGGCGTCTGCGGCGTCGGCCGCTCCCGCCGGTGCGAAGAAGGCGGCTGCTGCCAAGCCGGCCAAGGCCAAGTCGCCGTCGAAGGCGAAGAAGGCCGCCAAGGTTCCGACGAAGAAGCCGAAGGCGCCGCGCCCGAAGAAGGCGACGACGCCGTCTAAGGCGAAGGCTTCGCCCAAGAAGAAGAAGTAGAGAGGAATGGGAAAGGAAGGGTTGGCGGTTGACTCCGTCGTCCGCACCCCCCGTCCCCGTCGTCTAGTGGCGCGCAACAGACGCGCGGCCCAAAACGGCCCTTCTCAGGGCCATCAAAGCACGTCGGGAAGGTTTTGATTGTCGTGTTTGTGTTGCGGTGTGGTTGTGTCGTCTGGCGTTTCTGTATGCCCGTGTGTGGATACTGTTTGCGTGCCGTGGTGGTTGGATTGCGGGGGGGGGGTCGGTGGCGGGTGCGGGCGGCGGTAGCGGTTTTGTCGTTGCGGTTGATTGTCGCCGTTTTTTTTTTTTGGTCGCGGCCGGCCGACGGTTGGTTTTGTGTCATGTTGTTTGAATACTTTGGTTGGCCTGCCTGCCGTCTTCTCGGATGTGTCTTGTCTTGTGTGTGTGTTCTTGCAACGGGGGCGGGGGACGTTGAGATGTGGAAAGGGTCGGTGGCGTTGGACGTGCCTGGCTTTTTGTTTCGTTTTCTTTTCGAAACGAAGCGGCGGCCGGCCGTGTGGTTGACGGCGTCGGCCGATGGGTATTGTGCGCTTTGAGCGCCGCGCCGGGGAGGCATGATGTTGATTGTTGCGCGCGCCAGCAAGCTGGCAGGGGAGAGCGGCTGTGGCGGACGGACGGGAAGTGGAAGTGGTGTTTTGTCTTTGGTTCTGTGGTTGTGGGGCGAGAGGCGACCGACAAAGTTTGCTCGCGACGGAGTGATGTTAGTGGCCCTTAAAAGGGCCGTTTTGTTTGTTGCGTGCGTGGGCGGTGCCCAGCGGCTGGCGCGGTGTTTAGGCGCGCTCGCCGCGGATGCGGCGCGCGAGCTGGATGTCCTTGGGCATGATGGTGACGCGCTTGGCGTGGATTGCGCACAGGTTGGTGTCTTCGAAGAGGCCGACGAGGTAGGCCTCGCTGGCCTCCTGCAGGGCCATGACCGCGGAGCTCTGGAAGCGCAGGTCGGTCTTGAAGTCCTGGGCGATCTCGCGCACTAGGCGCTGGAATGGCAGCTTGCGGATGAGCAGCTCTGTGCTCTTCTGGTAGCGCCTGATTTCTCGCAGGGCGACGGTGCCCGGCCTGTAGCGGTGGGGCTTCTTGACGCCGCCGGTGGCGGGCGCGCTCTTCCTCGCCGCCTTGGTGGCGAGCTGTTTGCGCGGCGCCTTTCCGCCGGTGGACTTGCGGGCCGTTTGCTTTGTGCGGGCCATAGCGGTAGCGGTTAGCGGAGCGGCGTGGAGGCGAGCGAGGTGCTGCGTCGGGTGCTGCCTTGACGACACGGGCGCGCGCCAGCCACCGTGGTGCGCTTATATGCCCTCGGTTGCGCGTGGTGGGGGGAGGGCGGGCCAGAGTCTATATAGGGGGGCTGGCGCGTGCGCCGGGCGCAGACCGTAGCCGACTCGCTAGCGCCGGGTGAGGAGCCAGCCGCTGCAGCAGACGCTTTGCTTGCCTTGAGCTTTTTGAGGATTTAGAAGAGATGACTGGCCGCGGCAAGGGAGGAAAGGGGCTCGGCAAGGGTGGCGCCAAGCGGCACCGCAAGGTGTTGCGCGACAACATCCAGGGCATCACGAAGCCCGCGATCCGCCGCCTGGCTCGCAGGGGCGGCGTGAAGCGCATCTCTGGTCTGATCTACGAGGAGACCCGCGGAGTGCTGAAGGTGTTCCTGGAGAACGTGATCCGCGACGCGGTGACGTACACTGAGCACGCCAAGCGCAAGACTGTGACGGCCATGGACGTGGTGTACGCCCTGAAGAGGCAGGGGCGCACCCTGTACGGTTTCGGCGGTTAGGCGCGTCGCAGCCGGTGTGCTGTGCCGCGTTGGCCTTCCCGCGGCCGTGGGAGAGACGAAAACGGCCCTTTTCAGGGCCACCACACTGTTCGGAAATTGAAAAGTGCGAAAGAGTCTGTGTTGTTGCTGCGTGTGTTGCCTGCCTGCCTTGTTTCTTTCATTCTTCATTTCGTTTGCGTTTGACTGACGTGACGTGACTGGGAGAAAGGAAAGGAAGCGGGTCTTGTGGCTGTGTGTGTGTGTGTGTGTGTGTGTGTGTGTGTGTGTGTGTGTGCGTGCGCGCGCGCGCGAGAGAGGGCGTTGTGTGTTTGTTTTGTTTATCGATCGATGGAGACGCCGGGCTGTGTGTTGTTGTTGTTGTTGTTGTTGTTGTTGTGCGAGAGGCGGTGAATATTTGCGTGGTTTTGGCTGTGTGTTTGCGGCGGCGTTGGAGTTGCCGAGGCAAGGCGTGCCCATAGGCGGCCGGATCAGCTGTTTCGTTTGTATGGGGCGCGCGGGAGTGGAGGGCGGTGTGTCGACACGCTCGTTTAACAGTTGGTGATTATTGCTGTCGTTGTCGTTTGGAAGGCGACTGTGCGTGCGTGGAGGTGCTTGAGGCAAACGAAAAACAAAAGAGAAACGTGTGTGTGGCCACACGGGCTGTGGACGACAAGATGGCGGCGGCTCTTCTTGTTGTTCTTCTCTCTTTCCTTTAGTCCTCTACCGTTAGAGGGGGAGTTGGTGGAGGTTATTGTCGCCTGTGGACATTTGCTCCTCTTTTCTGTGTGTTGTTCTTATCTTTGGTAGTGTGCTTTTTCGGACGTTGCTGTTTGTTGAGAGTGATTATGTGTTCTGTTTGTGCTACTGCTGGAGTAGCGACTCGGGTCTTGCACATCTGTCCCTGTGGTGTTCATATTGCCCAAGGGTCAAGACGTAATAGTCATTTTCTGAATTCCGCGCGGTGGCGTAGAACGCTTGTGCCAGGGCGCGGAATCGTGTTGTGGGTGGTTGTAGGCAGGTCTGCCGCGGGGACGTGTAAGGCCCGTCGTAGAGCGCTCTGCTTTGGACCCTTCTGTAGGCGATGCATCGTCGACCTGGCTGCATAGCCCCTATAGAGGGCGCGCATATTTCCAGTATCGCTACCCCTGTTGCGGGGTCGAGGGAACAGGGGTACAGGATCTGCATCCTGGCGTGAGCGTTTGTGCCAAGTTGCCCTATGTGACACTTCGATGTCAGGCGTGACACCGAGGTACCTCGCAGAATATCTGCCCCTGCAATCGTAGCAGTTGGTATGGTCTTCTTGCCGGCGGCGGCTGTGGAAGTGAAGTTAAGTTAAAGTAAAGTAAAGTAAAGCAAAGCGCGGCGAGGACGACTGAAATTTTGCTTTGGACGTAGGTTTGTGTGGTGGCCCTGAAAAGGGCCGATTGTTGTGAGCCGAGCCGGGCCGGCAAAGCGCGTTGCGTGCAGGGGAGCACGCAGCGCTGCTGGGCGGCGGGTCCGCGTGCCGATTGCCTGGCCTCTCTGTTTAGGCCTTCTTCTCGGTCTTCTTTGGCAGCAGGACGGCCTGGATGTTGGGCAGGACACCACCCTGTGCGATGGTGACGCCCGACAGGAGCTTGTTGAGCTCCTCGTCGTTGCGGATGGCAAGCTGCAGGTGGCGCGGGATGATGCGCGTCTTCTTGTTGTCGCGGGCCGCGTTTCCGGCCAGCTCGAGCACCTCAGCCGCGAGGTACTCCATGACGGCGGCGAGGTAGACGGGCGCCCCGGCGCCGACGCGCTCGGCGTAGTTTCCCTTGCGCAGGAGGCGGTGGATTCTGCCGACCGGGAACTGGAGCCCGGCCCTGCTTGAGCGGGACTTTGACTTGCCCTTGACTTTGCCTCCCTTTCCGCGTCCGGACATGGCGATGCGCTGTGGTGTAAAAAAACGAGACGAGACGAAGGACGGTGCGAGCCGCAGCGAGTCGAGCAGCGGAGTGGCGGCGCCGCCAGGGGTGGGGGTCCTTTATGCTCTCGGGTGCGGCGGCCGGTTGCGCTCGCGGCCCATTGGTCGGCGGCCGCAACGGGGCGAGCTGGTAAAGGTGCGGCGGCGGGGCGCGCTGGGTGCCACTGTGTGGGGAGACGCTGACTAGAGCGGAGCGCTTGCTGCTGGTGTTGCTGCCGTACGTTCTTGTTTGTTTGCGATGCCGCCCAAGACTAGCGGGAAGGCCGCCAAGAAGGCTGGCAAGGCGCAGAAGAACATTTCGAAGGGCGACAAGAAGAAGAAGCGCAAGAGGAAGGAGAGCTATGCCATCTACATCTACAAGGTGCTGAAGCAGGTGCACCCTGACACGGGCATCTCGTCGAAGGCGATGAGCATCATGAACAGCTTCGTGAACGACATTTTCGAGCGCATCGCGGCCGAGGCGTCTCGCCTGGCGCACTACAACAAGCGCTCGACCATCACGTCCCGCGAGATCCAGACCGCTGTGCGGCTGTTGCTGCCTGGCGAGCTGGCCAAGCACGCCGTGAGCGAGGGCACGAAGGCGGTGACCAAGTACACGAGCTCCAAGTAAGGAGGTGGCTCTGGAATGGAAGGAGATCCTCCGTTGCGAGAGCGGCAAAACGGCCCTTTTCAGGGCCACCAAATGGCCTTTGCGGGAAGGGCGGAATTGTTGTTGTTGTTGTTTTTGTTTTGTTTTGTGTGTGAGTGGGTGGACGGTGGCAATAGCTACCGCTTTGGTTGCGACGCGACGGGGTGGGGTGGCCGATGCGATGAATAATTTGATTGTTTATGGGGCGCGTCGCGTGTCGCGTGTTGCGGGGTGCGGCCACGGTGTGACGTGGAATGGAGGCACGTGCGCACAAGTCGTTGTCTGCGAGGGGGGGGGGGGGAAGTGCGATCGGTGATGTGCCCTTTGGATGGAGGTGCCGGTTAGTTACGTGACGGGTGGAAACGACACGCGATTGTTGGGAATGTCAGTGTGTAACGACGGCCGTTTGCGGGTCGGTTTGCACGCCATATATGGCGAGGGTGAAATGTGTCTGTAAATGCAGCGTGGAGGCGTGTGAGTGACGTTTAAATGTGAACGCGCATTGAGACACACCACTGTGTATTGCATTGTACGGGCGACACGCACGATGATATGTACCTTTCCCCCGACTCTGATTTCGATAGTCGTGTCTGACCGACTGTGTCTGCTTGTGTGCGTACGACGCACGCACACCGACGTCGTCATTGAAGATGCATGCTCGCGTGTCCAGTGCAGTACAGTAGAGTAAGCGCGACGCTAGAAGACGACGGTCGCTTTGGCGAATGTGCGTACACGTGTTTGTGTGTATGTCGGTGATGTGGTCCGATCCGTCGCCTCTGGGAAACTGTCGATCGGCGCGGTACACCGGACGTCTTGAACACCCGTCATACCGTCATACCGTCATACCGTTGGTACACCGTCGCGCTGAGAACGGTTACCGAAAGGTGAACGAACCTCTGATCGGTCGAATGTCTGGGCAGAACGTGAGGAGAGAATGGTGGAGGAAAGGACAGAGGGGAAAAAACAAATATATATATAGAGAGAGAGAGAGAGAGAGAGAGAGAGAGAGAGAAAACGGAAAAAAAACCAAACAAAACGGAGAAACGCAGTGTAGAGCAACGGAACGTTCCCGTGTCGGAGGTGTATTGTAGCCGCACTGAAATGCGCGTAACGGCGCGGCGGCAAGTGTCTGCCGTGGTGAACGTTACCTTTGACGGCTGAATTGTGCGTTGCGTTGCTTTGCTTTCCCGGATGTGTATGTAACGTAACGTTCGTTGAGATGGTTCTGAGGAAGAATGTACGACAGTGCCCGTGCCGTCTATGTTCGTGTGCAAAGCCATTGTGTGTGTGTGTGTGTGTGTGTGTGTTGTTTTGAGAATTGCGTCCGGGAATGGCGGTGGGCGTGCCCTGCATGTGGCCCGGAAGGCTGTTCGTTTCGCGGTAGTGTGTGGACAGGGGAGGGGCACGCGTAACGCTGCTGGCATGGCATGGCATGGCATTCGGGAGATGGGAGGGGGCAAACGAAGAAAACAAGACGCGGAGGCTATAAAGACGGGGAGGGGCGCGGTGTGGGTGGCTTGCGCTGCGCTCGGCTGGCGCGTGCGGCGTTGTTTTTGTGCAAAAGAAGAGAAAACGAATGGGTTGCCGGGAGGGGGCCGTTGTGGTG
>NW_026046295.1:10000-12500 GCF_023864275.1 Schistocerca cancellata
AGATAGATTATGATAGATTATATACGCAAATGCCCCTATACATGCTGAACGTCCGTACACACAAAATGAACCACACGTCAGCCACACACTCTATCACACACTACTCTCTGCCTGTAACAGACACAGATACAACTACTAAGCACCAGCATGGACCAACGTCCGGTGCATCCTATCCGCCACAGTACACCAACTACGCTATGATAACCAGACCGGGAGGTCCAATCATAAAACAGAATACCCCACTCGTCCGACAACCACAATTGCTCAGAGAAGCCACCAACACCCACACATGTCCTACACAGGGGTGCACCCATCACCACCACACTGCCTCGTCTTACAGCACAAACACACTGGCAGGAATGAAACACACAGGTCTGCCGCAACCACAGACACGGCTCGCCCCCTCTCACTGGCGAAAAGCGCATCCCGACGTGACATAACTCCTTTGACACACTGACGCTGCCTCGGGCATCCACGTCCTACGGTCGATATCAACGAACCTCCCCCCCCCCCTCCCCCCCACAACACGCCATCCCATACCACATTGTGTACCGTACCCAAACCTAACGTGTACTGTACTACAACGCAATGTGTACCATAACACAACCCAGTTTGTACCTTAACCTAACCTATGTCACCTTAACCTAACCTATGTCACCTTAACCTAACCTATGTCACCTTAACCTAACCTATGTCACCTTAACCTAACCTATGTCACCTTAACCTAACCTATGTCACCTTAACCTAACCTATGTCACCTTAACCTAACCTATGTCACCTTAACCTAACCCATCTTGCACCTTAACCTAACCCATCTTGCACCTTAACCTAACCCATCTTGCACCTTAACCTAACCCATCTTGCACCTTAACCTAACCCATCTTGCACCTTAACCTAACCCATCTTGCACCTTAACCTAACCTATGTTGCACCTTAACCTAACCTGTGTTGCACCTTAACCTACCTCAATTTGCACCGCAATGTAACGCAATTTGCACCGCAATGTAACGCAATTTGCACCGCAATGTAACGCAATTTGCACCGCAATGTAACGCAATTTGCACCGCAATGTAACGCAATTTGCACCGCAATGTAACGCAATTTGCACCGCAATGTAACGCAATTTGCACCGCAATGTAACGCAATTTGCACCGCAATGTAACTCAATTTGCACCGCAATGTAACTCAATTTGCACCGCAATGTAACTCAATTTGCACCGCAATGTAACTCAATTTGCACCGCAATGTAACTCAATTTGCACCGCAATGTAACTCAATTTGCACCGCAATGTAATGCAATTTGCACCGCAATGTAATGCAATTTGCACCGCAATGTAATGCAATTTGTACCGCAATCTACCCCCACATTGTGCCTTAACCTAACCCACATTGTGCCTTAACCTAACCCACATTGTGCCTTAACCTAACCCACGTTGTGCCTTAACCTAACCCACGTTGTGCCTTAACCTAACCCACGTTGTGCCTTAACCTAACCCACGTTGTGCCTTAACCTAACCCACGTTGTGCCTTAACCTAACCCAAGTTGTGCCTTAACCTAACCCAAGTTGTGCCTTAACCTAACCCAAGTTGTGCCTTAACCTAACCCAAGTTGTGCCTTAACCTAACCCAAGTTGTGCCTTAACCTAACCCAAGTTGTGCCTTAACCTAACCCAAGTTGTGCCTTAACCTAACCCAAGTTGTGCCTTAACCTAACCCAAGTTGTGCCTTAACCTAACCCAAGTTGTGCCTTAACCTAACCCAAGTTGTGCCTTAACCTAACCCAAGTTGTGCCTTAACCTAACCCAAGTTGTGCCTTACCCTGCTCTGTAATTGGCATATGACACGTTACATTAATGTATTGTCCAACCGCAACCCGCTCAGAATGTTGTGTACACAGCTACGTGTCATCTCCCCATAACAGCTGCATTGCAGTGTGGTACGCCATAGAGACGTGTGGGAGTAATGGACGCAGTGGATGGCGATCAGCATGAGCCGTCTGTTCATGTAGTGGCGCGTGTATGCAGACGTAGTAGTCTCTTCTCACACAATGTGATAGCACGGTGCCCCGCGTTCCACATCTGCGACATGCTACAGAGGCCGGTTGACAGTTGGTCGCGCAATGGACATCGCATACGTACGGGGGCACCTTCCACGTGCCCTCTAGTCGGGCACATTTTGTTGCGTGGATGTGAGCGGATGTAGTGTGTCTTGACACCTGACAGGCAGGCATGCAATAATAGTTGACTTTGCAAACGGGGATGGACGTGTACGTTTACTGGTGACGTTACGCAAATGAACAACTGGTAACCCGTTGTGGTGCGGTTGTCCTTGCTGGAGGTACATCTGTGAGGGCAACGATCGGTACAGCTACGAAGCGGTCCCCACCATACCAACGAACGTGAATGTGAATCTGGGTGTGAAGCGATACGCGGCTGTGGGTGGGTGGGACTGTCCCCGGCCGGTGAGGGGGGGCCGCCCGGCGTGCTGGCCGCGCGGTGCG
>NW_026046295.1:22500-25000 GCF_023864275.1 Schistocerca cancellata
CTTAACCTAACCTATGTCACCTTAACCTAACCTATGTCACCTTAACCTAACCTATGTCACCTTAACCTAACCTATGTCACCTTAACCTAACCCATCTTGCACCTTAACCTAACCCATCTTGCACCTTAACCTAACCCATCTTGCACCTTAACCTAACCCATCTTGCACCTTAACCTAACCCATCTTGCACCTTAACCTAACCCATCTTGCACCTTAACCTAACCTATGTTGCACCTTAACCTAACCTGTGTTGCACCTTAACCTACCTCAATTTGCACCGCAATGTAACGCAATTTGCACCGCAATGTAACGCAATTTGCACCGCAATGTAACGCAATTTGCACCGCAATGTAACGCAATTTGCACCGCAATGTAACGCAATTTGCACCGCAATGTAACGCAATTTGCACCGCAATGTAACGCAATTTGCACCGCAATGTAACGCAATTTGCACCGCAATGTAACGCAATTTGCACCGCAATGTAACTCAATTTGCACCGCAATGTAACTCAATTTGCACCGCAATGTAACTCAATTTGCACCGCAATGTAACTCAATTTGCACCGCAATGTAACTCAATTTGCACCGCAATGTAACTCAATTTGCACCGCAATGTAATGCAATTTGCACCGCAATGTAATGCAATTTGCACCGCAATGTAATGCAATTTGTACCGCAATCTACCCCCACATTGTGCCTTAACCTAACCCACATTGTGCCTTAACCTAACCCACATTGTGCCTTAACCTAACCCACGTTGTGCCTTAACCTAACCCACGTTGTGCCTTAACCTAACCCACGTTGTGCCTTAACCTAACCCACGTTGTGCCTTAACCTAACCCACGTTGTGCCTTAACCTAACCCAAGTTGTGCCTTAACCTAACCCAAGTTGTGCCTTAACCTAACCCAAGTTGTGCCTTAACCTAACCCAAGTTGTGCCTTAACCTAACCCAAGTTGTGCCTTAACCTAACCCAAGTTGTGCCTTAACCTAACCCAAGTTGTGCCTTAACCTAACCCAAGTTGTGCCTTAACCTAACCCAAGTTGTGCCTTAACCTAACCCAAGTTGTGCCTTAACCTAACCCAAGTTGTGCCTTAACCTAACCCAAGTTGTGCCTTACCCTGCTCTGTAATTGGCATATGACACGTTACATTAATGTATTGTCCAACCGCAACCCGCTCAGAATGTTGTGTACACAGCTACGTGTCATCTCCCCATAACAGCTGCATTGCAGTGTGGTACGCCATAGAGACGTGTGGGAGTAATGGACGCAGTGGATGGCGATCAGCATGAGCCGTCTGTTCATGTAGTGGCGCGTGTATGCAGACGTAGTAGTCTCTTCTCACACAATGTGATAGCACGGTGCCCCGCGTTCCACATCTGCGACATGCTACAGAGGCCGGTTGACAGTTGGTCGCGCAATGGACATCGCATACGTACGGGGGCACCTTCCACGTGCCCTCTAGTCGGGCACATTTTGTTGCGTGGATGTGAGCGGATGTAGTGTGTCTTGACACCTGACAGGCAGGCATGCAATAATAGTTGACTTTGCAAACGGGGATGGACGTGTACGTTTACTGGTGACGTTACGCAAATGAACAACTGGTAACCCGTTGTGGTGCGGTTGTCCTTGCTGGAGGTACATCTGTGAGGGCAACGATCGGTACAGCTACGAAGCGGTCCCCACCATACCAACGAACGTGAATGTGAATCTGGGTGTGAAGCGATACGCGGCTGTGGGTGGGTGGGACTGTCCCCGGCCGGTGAGGGGGGGCCGCCCGGCGTGCTGGCCGCGCGGTGCGTGGGCGCACGCGCTACAGCCGGCTGGTGGGGGCGCCCAGTGGCAGGCGCGCCGGCCGACGGACGCGGCAGGCGGCGCAGCTGCGCGCCGGGGCACCCTGCGCGCGGCGCCGTGCAGCCAAAGTGGGTCCTCGCCGGCCCGGTGCGAAGCGCGGTGGACATCTGCAGTGTGCTGGTCCGATTGAGGACTGTGTGCGTTGAGGATGCGCCGCCGCCCGGCACTCGGCGCCGCGACGCCGTCTGCTGCTCGGTCGCCCCAGCGGTTCTCGCTGGTGGTTTGTATCGCAGTTGTGCAGACGTGTTGGCACGTGCGCTGTGCTGGGAGAGTTCGCTTCGGCACCCACGTGGGGCCTTTGCCCTTCTGTGGCGCTGGCGTTGGAGCTGCCGGTCACCGTAGGTGGCGCGTGTTGTCTCCCGCCGGCAATGCCACGACAGCACGCTCCCGGGCCTCTGTCGGCAGCGGCAAGCTCAGTTGGGAGCACGGGTGGTCGCACCTAAAGCGTCTACTCGCCTAACTCCGGGCGATTGCGCCTCTCTCGAACCCGACCAAGTACTTAGGACGGCGCTGCGCGCCGCCGGGACCTGAGAGGGTTTCGAGGTGTATTGTGCAGGGGAGCTCAGCCTCCTCCTGTTTGCAGAATAATTGAGCGGACGCTTGCGTGTTCGCGCGGGCCCCTGGGACACACTCCCGGGCGGCCGG
>NW_026046295.1:32500-34859 GCF_023864275.1 Schistocerca cancellata
GAGGTGAACATCATTTCGTTGAGGGCGTTTATTATTTCCATGTATCTGCAACGAGTAATAGGAGGGTGGGAAAATAGTACGAAGTATGCTTGCGTGAATAACGCGTGGTCAACGGTTCGCGCGCGCCCTCTGGTCCCGACGCCATCAACGTCCACAATAAACAGACCATACCGCATGATGTTGACAATGCCGCCCACAGGCACAACACAGCCATCTTTGGGAATGTGACCAAACTACATTGCCATCCGGCCCAGAAACGACACCTCCATCTACAGGAATCCAACGAAACTACGCCAACCATACCTCCAAAACACGGCACCGCCATCTATGACAATGTGACGAAACCACATGCAATAGCTCCATCTACGCGAATCGGACGACACTACGTCCACCATGTCGAGCGCACCACAAACAAAAATACCGCCACCTGCAGGTCCCCCGCAACATGACCTGCTGCACCGATGATACCGCCATCTATGAGACGCCACGCCGACTACGACATCGCTAGGTCCCACAGTGCCCATTTTCCGACGCCACCCACAAACCCTGCATCATCTGCCCACCACAGGAGCCCCAACGCCTGTGCCTGCGTCGCACGAAGTCGTCGACCGACAATCGCTCCACCCGCACCCGCACGTGCCCCACCCCAACCGCCCAAATCGCAACTCCAGCGGATGAACGGCGGACTCTTCCCGCACTCGTAACGTGCAATCCGCCCCTATATCTTGCGTTTCATGAAGAGTTATATCGAATATGCCATATTCCCGCTGTCCCTATACATGCTGTAAGTAGCTCGCTTGCTACAGCAGCAGCAGCAGCAGCAGCACCACCTCCGCGCGCTTCCCTGGGGGCACTGAACCGCAGGATGCGAGACCCCACGCCCAGTGGCAAACAGGGCTCCTCTCAGAATATAGGCGGTCCCTACCCCTCACAACGATGACGGTGGGAGGGCCGTTTTACGAGACCATTTCCTGCGGTGCCAACGCTGTCGTAGAGCCGATACTCCATCTTTGGTACAAGGCAATCATTCCGCTGTAAATCAGTACGTCACTCGTAGTTCAGTCACCTCACAGCACTGCTCAGTAAACTATGCAGGCCCACATAGATAGATTATGATAGATTATATACGCAAATGCCCCTATACATGCTGAACGTCCGTACACACAAAATGAACCACACGTCAGCCACACACTCTATCACACACTACTCTCTGCCTGTAACAGACACAGATACAACTACTAAGCACCAGCATGGACCAACGTCCGGTGCATCCTATCCGCCACAGTACACCAACTACGCTATGATAACCAGACCGGGAGGTCCAATCATAAAACAGAATACCCCACTCGTCCGACAACCACAATTGCTCAGAGAAGCCACCAACACCCACACATGTCCTACACAGGGGTGCACCCATCACCACCACACTGCCTCGTCTTACAGCACAAACACACTGGCAGGAATGAAACACACAGGTCTGCCGCAACCACAGACACGGCTCGCCCCCTCTCACTGGCGAAAAGCGCATCCCGACGTGACATAACTCCTTTGACACACTGACGCTGCCTCGGGCATCCACGTCCTACGGTCGATATCAACGAACCTCCCCCCCCCCCCTCCCCCCCACAACACGCCATCCCATACCACATTGTGTACCGTACCCAAACCTAACGTGTACTGTACTACAACGCAATGTGTACCATAACACAACCCAGTTTGTACCTTAACCTAACCTATGTCACCTTAACCTAACCTATGTCACCTTAACCTAACCTATGTCACCTTAACCTAACCTATGTCACCTTAACCTAACCTATGTCACCTTAACCTAACCTATGTCACCTTAACCTAACCTATGTCACCTTAACCTAACCTATGTCACCTTAACCTAACCCATCTTGCACCTTAACCTAACCCATCTTGCACCTTAACCTAACCCATCTTGCACCTTAACCTAACCCATCTTGCACCTTAACCTAACCCATCTTGCACCTTAACCTAACCCATCTTGCACCTTAACCTAACCTATGTTGCACCTTAACCTAACCTGTGTTGCACCTTAACCTACCTCAATTTGCACCGCAATGTAACGCAATTTGCACCGCAATGTAACGCAATTTGCACCGCAATGTAACGCAATTTGCACCGCAATGTAACGCAATTTGCACCCGCAATGTAACGCAATTTGCACGCAATGTAACGCAATTTGCACCGCAATGTAACGCAATTTGCACCGCAATGTAACGCAATTTGCACCGCAATGTAACGCAATTTGCACCGCAATGTAACTCAATTTGCACCGCAATGTAACTCAATTTGCACCGCAATGTAACTCAATTTTGCACCGCAAATGTAACTC
>NW_026046296.1:0-5000 GCF_023864275.1 Schistocerca cancellata
TTTTTAACCGCAACAACTTTAATATACGCTATTGGAGCTGGAATTACCGCGGCTGCTGGCACCAGACTTGCCCTCCAATAGATACTCGTTAAAGGATTTAAAGTGTACTCATTCCGATTACGGGGCCTCGGATGAGTCCCGTATCGTTATTTTTCGTCACTACCTCCCCGTGCCGGGAGTGGGTAATTTGCGCGCCTGCTGCCTTCCTTGGATGTGGTAGCCGTTTCTCAGGCTCCCTCTCCGGAATCGAACCCTGATTCCCCGTTACCCGTTACAACCATGGTAGGCGCAGAACCTACCATCGACAGTTGATAAGGCAGACATTTGAAAGATGCGTCGCCGGTACGAGGACCGTGCGATCAGCCCAAAGTTATTCAGAGTCACCAAGGCAAACGGACCGGACGAGCCGACCGATTGGTTTTGATCTAATAAAAGCGTCCCTTCCATCTCTGGTCGGGACTCTGTTTGCATGTATTAGCTCTAGAATTACCACAGTTATCCAAGTAACGTGGGTACGATCTAAGGAACCATAACTGATTTAATGAGCCATTCGCGGTTTCACCTTAATGCGGCTTGTACTGAGACATGCATGGCTTAATCTTTGAGACAAGCATATGACTACTGGCAGGATCAACCAGGGAGCTGCGTCAACTAGAGCTGAGCAGCCGGCCGCCCGGGAGTGTGTCCCGGGGGCCCGCGCGAACACGCAAGCGTCCGCTCAATTATTCTGCAAACAGGAGGAGGCTGGGCTCCCCTGCACAATACACCTCGAAACCCTCTCAGGTCCCGGCGGCGCGCAGCGCCGTCCTAAGTACTTGGTCGGGTTCGAGAGAGGCGCAATCGCCCGGAGTTAGGCGAGTAGACGCTTTAGGTGCGACCACCCGTGCTCCCAACTGAGCTTGCCGCTGCCGACAGAGGCCCGGGAGCGTGCTGTCGTGGCATTGCCGGCGGGAGACAACACGCGCCACCTACGGTGACCGGCAGCTCCAACGCCAGCGCCACAGAAGGGCAAAGGCCCCACGTGGGTGCCGAAGCGAACTCTCCCAGCACAGCGCACGTGCCAACACGTCCGCACAACTGCGATACAAACCACCAGCGAGAACCGCTGGGGCGACCGAGCAGCAGACGGCGTCGCGGCGCCGAGTGCCGGGCGGCGGCGCATCCTCAACGCACACAGTCCTCAATCGGACCAGCACACTGCAGATGTCCACCGCGCTTCGCACCGGGTCCGCGAGGACCCACTTTGGCTGCACGGCGCCGCGCGCAGGGTGCCCCGGCGCGCAGCTGCGCCGCCTGCCGCGTCCGTCGGCCGGCGCGCCTGCCACTGGGCGCCCCCACCAGCCGGCTGTAGCGCGTGCGCCCACGCACCGCGCGGCCAGCACGCCGGGCGGCCCCCCCTCACCGGCCGGGGACAGTCCCACCCACCCACAGCCGCGTATCGCTTCACACCCAGATTCACATTCACGTTCGTTGGTATGGTGGGGACCGCTTCGTAGCTGTACCGATCGTTGCCCTCACAGATGTACCTCCAGCAAGATCAACCGCACCACAACGGGTTACCAGTTGTTCATTTGCGTAACGTCACCAGTAAACGTACACGTCCATCCCCGTTTGCAAAGTCAACTATTATTGCATGCCTGCCTGTCAGGTGTCAAGACACACTACATTCGCTCACATCCACGCAACAAAATGTGCCCGACTAGAGGGCACGTGGAAGGTGCCCCCGTACATATGCGATCTCCATTGCGCGACCAACTGTCAACCGGCCTCTGTAGCATGTCGCAGATGTGGAACGCGGGGCACCGTGCTATCACATTGTGTGAGAAGAGACTACTACGTCTGCATACACGCGCCACTACATGAACAGACGGCTCATGCTGATCGCCATCCACTGCGTCCATTACTCCCACACGTCTCTATGGCGTACCACACTGCAATGCAGCTGTTATGGGGAGATGACACATAGCTGTGTACACAACATTCTGAGCCGGTTGCGGTTGGACAACAATACATTAATGTAACGTGTCATATGCCAATTACAGAGCAGGGTAGAGGCACAACGTGGGTTAGGTTAAGGCACAACGTGGGTTAGGTTAAGGCACAACGTGGGTTAGGTTAAGGCACAACGTGGGTTAGGTTAAGGCACAACGTGGGTTAGGTTAAGCCACAACGTGGGTTAGGTTAAGCCACAACGTGGGTTAGGTTAAGGCACAACGTGGGTTAGGTTAAGGCACAACGTGGGTTAGGTTAAGGCACAACGTGGGTTAGGTTAAGGCACAACGTGGGTTAGGTTAAGGCACAACGTGGGTTAGGTTAAGCCACAACGTGGGTTAGGTTAAGCCACAACGTGGGTTAGGTTAAGCCACAACGTGGGTTAGGTTAAGCCACAACGTGGGTTAGGTTAAGCCACAACGTGGGTTAGGTTAAGCCACAACGTGGGTTAGGTTAAGCCACAACGTGGGTTAGGTTAAGCCACAACGTGGGTTAGGTTAAGCCACAACGTGGGTTAGGTTAAGCCACAACGTGGGTTAGGTTAAGCCACAACGTGGGTTAGGTTAAGCCACAACGTGGGTTAGGTTAAGCCACAACGTGGGTTAGGTTAAGCCACAACGTGGGTTAGGTTAAGCCACAACGTGGGTTAGGTTAAGCCACAACGTGGGTTAGGTTAAGCCACAACGTGGGTTAGGTTAAGCCACAACGTGGGTTAGGTTAAGCCACAACGTGGGTTAGGTTAAGCCACAACGTGGGTTAGGTTAAGCCACAACGTGGGTTAGGTTAAGGCACAACGTGGGTTAGGTTAAGGCACAACGTGGGTTAGGTTAAGGCACAACGTGGGTTAGGTTAAGGCACAACATGGGGGTAGATTGCGGTACAAATTGCGTTACATTGCGGTGCAAATTGCGTTACATTGTGGTGCAAATTGCGTTACATTGCGGTGCAAATTGCGTTACATTGCGGTGCAAATTGCGTTACATTGCGGTGCAAATTGAGTTACATTGCGGTGCAAATTGAGTTACATTGCGGTGCAAATTGAGTTACATTGCGGTGCAAATTGAGTTACATTGCGGTGCAAATTGAGTTACATTGCGGTGCAAATTGAGTTACATTGCGGTGCAAATTGAGTTACATTGCGGTGCAAATTGAGTTACATTGCGGTGCAAATTGAGGTAGGTTAAGGTGCAACACAGGTTAGGTTAAGGTGACATAGGTTAGGTTAAGGTGACATAGGTTAGGTTAAGGTGACATAGGTTAGGTTAAGGTGACATAGGTTAGGTTAAGGTGACATAGGTTAGGTTAAGGTGACATAGGTTAGGTTAAGGTGACATAGGTTAGGTTAAGGTGACATAGGTTAGGTTAAGGTGACATAGGTTAGGTTAAGGTGACATAGGTTAGGTTAAGGTGACATAGGTTAGGTTAAGGTACAAACTGGGTTGTGTTATGGTACACATTGCGTTGTAGTACAGTACACGTTAGGTTTGGGTACGGTACACAATGTGGTATGGGATGGCGTGTTGTGGGGGGGGGGGGGGGGTGAGGTTCGTTGATATCGACCGTAGGACGTGGATGCCCGAGGCAGCGTCAGTGTGTCAAAGGAGTTATGTCACGTCGGGATGCGCTTTCCGCCAGTGAGAGGGGGGGGCGAGCCGTGTCTGTGGTTGCGGCAGACCTGTGTGTTTCATTCCTGCCAGTGTGTTTGTGCTGTAAGACGAGGCAGTGTGGTGATGTTGGGTGCACCCCTGTGTAGGACATGTGTGGGTGTTGGTGGCTTATCTGAGCAATTGTGGTTGTCGGACGAGTGGGATATTCTGTTTTATGATTGGACCTCCTGGCCTGGTTATCATAGTCTGGTTGGTGTACTGTGGCGGATAGGATGCACCGGACGTTGGTCCATGCCGGTGCTTAATTATTGTATCTGTGTTTGTTACAGGCAGAGAGTAGTGTGTGATAGAGTGTGTGGGTGATAGAGTGTGCGGGTGACGTGTGGTTCGTTTTGTTTGCACAGACGTTCAGCATGTATAGGGGCATTTGCGTATTTGATCTATCTATGTGGGCCTGCATAGTTTACTGAGCAGTGCTGCGAGGTGACTGAACTACGAGCGACGTACTCATTTACAGCGGAATGGTTGCCTTCTACCAAAGATGGAGTATCGACTCTACGACAGCGTTGGCACCGCAGGAAGCGGTGTCGTACAATGGCCCCCACACCGTCATCGTTGTGCGGGGTAGGGACCGTATATATTCTGCGAGGAGCCCTGTTTGCCACAGGGCGTGGGGTCTCGCGTCCTGCGGTTCAGTGCCCCCAGGGAAGCGCGCGGAGGTGGTGCTGCTGCTGCTGTAGCAAGCGAGCTACTTAGAGCATGTATAGGGACAGCGGGAATATGGCATATTGGATATAACTCTTCATGAAACGCAAGATATAGGGGTGGATTGCACGATAGGAGTGCGGGAAGAGTCCGCCATTCATCCGCTGGAGTTGCGATTTGGGCGGTTGGAGTGGGGCACGTGCGGGTGCGGGTGGAGCGATTGTCGGTCGACGACTTCGTGCGGCGCAGGCACTGGCGTTGGGGCTCCTGTGGTGGACAGATGATGCAGGCTGTGTGGGTGGCGTCGAAAAATGGGCACTGTGGGACCTAGCGATGTTGTAGTCGGCGTGGCGTCGCCTAGATGGCGGTATCGTCGGTGCAGCAGGTCATGTTGCGGGGGACCTGCAGATGGCGGTCTTTTTGTTTGTGGTGCGCTCGCCATGGTGGACGTAGTGTCGTCCGATTCGCGTAGATGGAGCTATTGCATGTGGTTTCGTCACATTGTCATAGATGGCGGTGCCGTGTTTTGGAGGTATGGTTGGCGTAGTTTCGTTGGATTCCTGTAGATGGAGGTGTCGTTTATGGGCCGGATGGCAATGTAGTTTGGTCACATTCCCAAAGATGGCTGTGTTGTGCCTGTGGGCGGCATTGTCAACATCGTGCGGTATGGTCTGTTTATTGTGGACGTTGATGGCG
>NW_026046296.1:12500-15000 GCF_023864275.1 Schistocerca cancellata
CTGATTTAATGAGCCATTCGCGGTTTCACCTTAATGCGGCTTGTACTGAGACATGCATGGCTTAATCTTTGAGACAAGCATATGACTACTGGCAGGATCAACCAGGGAGCTGCGTCAACTAGAGCTGAGCAGCCGGCCGCCCGGGAGTGTGTCCCGGGGGCCCGCGCGAACACGCAAGCGTCCGCTCAATTATTCTGCAAACAGGAGGAGGCTGGGCTCCCCTGCACAATACACCTCGAAACCCTCTCAGGTCCCGGCGGCGCGCAGCGCCGTCCTAAGTACTTGGTCGGGTTCGAGAGAGGCGCAATCGCCCGGAGTTAGGCGAGTAGACGCTTTAGGTGCGACCACCCGTGCTCCCAACTGAGCTTGCCGCTGCCGACAGAGGCCCGGGAGCGTGCTGTCGTGGCATTGCCGGCGGGAGACAACACGCGCCACCTACGGTGACCGGCAGCTCCAACGCCAGCGCCACAGAAGGGCAAAGGCCCCACGTGGGTGCCGAAGCGAACTCTCCCAGCACAGCGCACGTGCCAACACGTCCGCACAACTGCGATACAAACCACCAGCGAGAACCGCTGGGGCGACCGAGCAGCAGACGGCGTCGCGGCGCCGAGTGCCGGGCGGCGGCGCATCCTCAACGCACACAGTCCTCAATCGGACCAGCACACTGCAGATGTCCACCGCGCTTCGCACCGGCGTCCGCGAGGACCCACTTTGGCTGCACGGCGCCGCGCGCAGGGTGCCCCGGCGCGCAGCTGCGCCGCCTGCCGCGTCCGTCGGCCGGCGCGCCTGCCACTGGGCGCCCCCACCAGCCGGCTGTAGCGCGTGCGCCCACGCACCGCGCGGCCAGCACGCCGGGCGGCCCCCCCTCACCGGCCGGGGACAGTCCCACCCACCCACAGCCGCGTATCGCTTCACACCCAGATTCACATTCACGTTCGTTGGTATGGTGGGGACCGCTTCGTAGCTGTACCGATCGTTGCCCTCACAGATGTACCTCCAGCAAGATCAACCGCACCACAACGGGTTACCAGTTGTTCATTTGCGTAACGTCACCAGTAAACGTACACGTCCATCCCCGTTTGCAAAGTCAACTATTATTGCATGCCTGCCTGTCAGGTGTCAAGACACACTACATTCGCTCACATCCACGCAACAAAATGTGCCCGACTAGAGGGCACGTGGAAGGTGCCCCCGTACATATGCGATCTCCATTGCGCGACCAACTGTCAACCGGCCTCTGTAGCATGTCGCAGATGTGGAACGCGGGGCACCGTGCTATCACATTGTGTGAGAAGAGACTACTACGTCTGCATACACGCGCCACTACATGAACAGACGGCTCATGCTGATCGCCATCCACTGCGTCCATTACTCCCACACGTCTCTATGGCGTACCACACTGCAATGCAGCTGTTATGGGGAGATGACACATAGCTGTGTACACAACATTCTGAGCCGGTTGCGGTTGGACAACAATACATTAATGTAACGTGTCATATGCCAATTACAGAGCAGGGTAAGGCACAACGTGGGTTAGGTTAAGGCACAACGTGGGTTAGGTTAAGGCACAACGTGGGTTAGGTTAAGGCACAACGTGGGTTAGGTTAAGGCACAACGTGGGTTAGGTTAAGCCACAACGTGGGTTAGGTTAAGCCACAACGTGGGTTAGGTTAAGGCACAACGTGGGTTAGGTTAAGGCACAACGTGGGTTAGGTTAAGGCACAACGTGGGTTAGGTTAAGGCACAACGTGGGTTAGGTTAAGGCACAACGTGGGTTAGGTTAAGCCACAACGTGGGTTAGGTTAAGCCACAACGTGGGTTAGGTTAAGCCACAACGTGGGTTAGGTTAAGCCACAACGTGGGTTAGGTTAAGCCACAACGTGGGTTAGGTTAAGCCACAACGTGGGTTAGGTTAAGCCACAACGTGGGTTAGGTTAAGCCACAACGTGGGTTAGGTTAAGCCACAACGTGGGTTAGGTTAAGCCACAACGTGGGTTAGGTTAAGCCACAACGTGGGTTAGGTTAAGCCACAACGTGGGTTAGGTTAAGCCACAACGTGGGTTAGGTTAAGCCACAACGTGGGTTAGGTTAAGCCACAACGTGGGTTAGGTTAAGCCACAACGTGGGTTAGGTTAAGCCACAACGTGGGTTAGGTTAAGCCACAACGTGGGTTAGGTTAAGCCACAACGTGGGTTAGGTTAAGCCACAACGTGGGTTAGGTTAAGCCACAACGTGGGTTAGGTTAAGGCACAACGTGGGTTAGGTTAAGGCACAACGTGGGTTAGGTTAAGGCACAACGTGGGTTAGGTTAAGGCACAACATGGGGGTAGATTGCGGTACAAATTGCGTTACATTGCGGTGCAAATTGCGTTACATTGTGGTGCAAATTGCGTTACATTGCGGTGCAAATTGCGTTACATTGCGGTGCAAATTGCGTTACATTGCGGTGCAAATTGAGTTACATTGCGGTGCAAATTGAGTTACATTGCGGTGCAAATTG
>NW_026046296.1:25000-27500 GCF_023864275.1 Schistocerca cancellata
GCACAGCGCACGTGCCAACACGTCCGCACAACTGCGATACAAACCACCAGCGAGAACCGCTGGGGCGACCGAGCAGCAGACGGCGTCGCGGCGCCGAGTGCCGGGCGGCGGCGCATCCTCAACGCACACAGTCCTCAATCGGACCAGCACACTGCAGATGTCCACCGCGCTTCGCACCGGGTCCGCGAGGACCCACTTTGGCTGCACGGCGCCGCGCGCAGGGTGCCCCGGCGCGCAGCTGCGCCGCCTGCCGCGTCCGTCGGCCGGCGCGCCTGCCACTGGGCGCCCCCACCAGCCGGCTGTAGCGCGTGCGCCCACGCACCGCGCGGCCAGCACGCCGGGCGGCCCCCCCTCACCGGCCGGGGACAGTCCCACCCACCCACAGCCGCGTATCGCTTCACACCCAGATTCACATTCACGTTCGTTGGTATGGTGGGGACCGCTTCGTAGCTGTACCGATCGTTGCCCTCACAGATGTACCTCCAGCAAGATCAACCGCACCACAACGGGTTACCAGTTGTTCATTTGCGTAACGTCACCAGTAAACGTACACGTCCATCCCCGTTTGCAAAGTCAACTATTATTGCATGCCTGCCTGTCAGGTGTCAAGACACACTACATTCGCTCACATCCACGCAACAAAATGTGCCCGACTAGAGGGCACGTGGAAGGTGCCCCCGTACATATGCGATCTCCATTGCGCGACCAACTGTCAACCGGCCTCTGTAGCATGTCGCAGATGTGGAACGCGGGGCACCGTGCTATCACATTGTGTGAGAAGAGACTACTACGTCTGCATACACGCGCCACTACATGAACAGACGGCTCATGCTGATCGCCATCCACTGCGTCCATTACTCCCACACGTCTCTATGGCGTACCACACTGCAATGCAGCTGTTATGGGGAGATGACACATAGCTGTGTACACAACATTCTGAGCCGGTTGCGGTTGGACAACAATACATTAATGTAACGTGTCATATGCCAATTACAGAGCAGGGTAAGGCACAACGTGGGTTAGGTTAAGGCACAACGTGGGTTAGGTTAAGGCACAACGTGGGTTAGGTTAAGGCACAACGTGGGTTAGGTTAAGGCACAACGTGGGTTAGGTTAAGCCACAACGTGGGTTAGGTTAAGCCACAACGTGGGTTAGGTTAAGGCACAACGTGGGTTAGGTTAAGGCACAACGTGGGTTAGGTTAAGGCACAACGTGGGTTAGGTTAAGGCACAACGTGGGTTAGGTTAAGGCACAACGTGGGTTAGGTTAAGCCACAACGTGGGTTAGGTTAAGCCACAACGTGGGTTAGGTTAAGCCACAACGTGGGTTAGGTTAAGCCACAACGTGGGTTAGGTTAAGCCACAACGTGGGTTAGGTTAAGCCACAACGTGGGTTAGGTTAAGCCACAACGTGGGTTAGGTTAAGCCACAACGTGGGTTAGGTTAAGCCACAACGTGGGTTAGGTTAAGCCACAACGTGGGTTAGGTTAAGCCACAACGTGGGTTAGGTTAAGCCACAACGTGGGTTAGGTTAAGCCACAACGTGGGTTAGGTTAAGCCACAACGTGGGTTAGGTTAAGCCACAACGTGGGTTAGGTTAAGCCACAACGTGGGTTAGGTTAAGCCACAACGTGGGTTAGGTTAAGCCACAACGTGGGTTAGGTTAAGCCACAACGTGGGTTAGGTTAAGGCACAACGTGGGTTAGGTTAAGGCACAACGTGGGTTAGGTTAAGGCACAACGTGGGTTAGGTTAAGGCACAACGTGGGTTAGATTGCGGTACAACATTGCGTTACATTGCGGTACAAATTGCGTTACATTGTGGTGCAAATTGCGTTACATTGCGGTGCAAATTGCGTTACATTGCGGTGCAAATTGCGTTACATTGCGGTGCAAATTGAGTTACATTGCGGTGCAAATTGAGTTACATTGCGGTGCAAATTGAGTTACATTGCGGTGCAAATTGAGTTACATTGCGGTGCAAATTGAGTTACATTGCGGTGCAAATTGAGTTACATTGCGGTGCAAATTGAGTTACATTGCGGTGCAAATTGAGTTACATTGCGGTGCAAATTGAGGTAGGTTAAGGTGCAACACAGGTTAGGTTAAGGTGACATAGGTTAGGTTAAGGTGACATAGGTTAGGTTAAGGTGACATAGGTTAGGTTAAGGTGACATAGGTTAGGTTAAGGTGACATAGGTTAGGTTAAGGTGACATAGGTTAGGTTAAGGTGACATAGGTTAGGTTAAGGTGACATAGGTTAGGTTAAGGTGACATAGGTTAGGTTAAGGTGACATAGGTTAGGTTAAGGTGACATAGGTTAGGTTAAGGTACAAACTGGGTTGTGTTATGGTACACATTGCGTTGTAGTACAGTACACGTTAGGTTTGGGTACGGTACACAATGTGGTATGGGATGGCGTGTTGTGGGGGGGGGGGGGGGGGTGAGGTTCGTTGATATCGACCGTAGGACGTGGATGCCCGAGGCAGCGTCAGTGTGTCA
>NW_026046296.1:32500-34868 GCF_023864275.1 Schistocerca cancellata
CAGCATATCAAGCAAGCCGGAGATCTCACCCATTTAAAGTTTGAGAATAGGTTGAGGTCGTTTCGGCCCCAAGGCCTCTAATCATTCGCTTTACCGGATGAGACTCGTACGAGCACCAGCTATCCTGAGGGAAACTTCGGAGGGAACCAGCTACTAGATGGTTCGATTAGTCTTTCGCCCCTATACCCAGCTCCGACGATCGATTTGCACGTCAGAATCGCTACGGACCTCCATCAGGGTTTCCCCTGACTTCGTCCTGGCCAGGCATAGTTCACCATCTTTCGGGTCCCAACGTGTACGCTCTAGGTGCGCCTCACCTCGCAATGAGGACGAGACGCCCCGGGAGTGCGGAGGCCGCCGCCCCGTGAAGGGCGGGGAAGCCCCATCCTCCCTCGGCCCGCGCAAGGCGAGACCTTCACTTTCATTACGCCTTTAGGTTTCGTACAGCCCAATGACTCGCGCACATGTTAGACTCCTTGGTCCGTGTTTCAAGACGGGTCGTGAAATTGTCCAAAGCTGAAGCGCCGCTGACGGGAGCGATTATTCCGCCCGAGAGCATCCCGAGCCAACAGCGGCGCGGGTCCGGGGCCGGGCCAGGTAGGTCCGTCATCCGGGAAGAACCGCGCGCGCTTGCCGGGAGCCCGAGCGCCCAAAGGGGCGAATCGACTCCTCCAGATATACCGCCGAGCAGCCAGCCAGGACACCGGGGCTCTGCCCAACAGACGCGAACCGAGGCCCGCGGAAGGACAGGCTGCGCACCCGGGCCGTAGGCCGGCACCCAGCGGGTCGCGACGTCCTACTAGGGGAGAAGTGCGGCCCACCGCACACCGGAACGGCCCCACCCCGCGGCGAGTGGAAAGGCAACCGGACACGACCCCGCCGCGGATTGCTCCGCGCGGGCGGCCGGCCCCATCTGCCGAGGGCGGGAGCCAGTGGCCGGATGGGCGTGAATCTCACCCGTTCGACCTTTCGGACTTCTCACGTTTACCCCAGAACGGTTTCACGTACTTTTGAACTCTCTCTTCAAAGTTCTTTTCAACTTTCCCTCACGGTACTTGTTCGCTATCGGTCTCGTGGTCATATTTAGTCTCAGATGGAGTTTACCACCCACTTGGAGCTGCACTCTCAAGCAACCCGACTCGAAGGAGAGGTCCCGCCGACGCTCGCACCGGCCGCTACGGGCCTGGCACCCTCTACGGGCCGTGGCCTCATTCAAGTTGGACTTGGGCTCGGCGCGAGGCGTCGGGGTAGTGGACCCTCCCAAACACCACATGCCACGACAGGCGGCAGCCTGCGGGGTTCGGTGCTGGACTCTTCCCTGTTCGCTCGCCGCTACTGGGGGAATCCTTGTTAGTTTCTTTTCCTCCGCTTAGTAATATGCTTAAATTCAGCGGGTAGTCTCGCCTGCTCTGAGGTCGTTGTACGAGGTGTCGCACGCCACACCGCCAGCCGGCTGTGCACGCTACCGAGAAAGTACCGGTATGCGAACCGCCAGGCGACGGGCGCGCATCGCACGTTTGAGGAGACGCGGCCGGCCCCACAGGCGGCCACGACACTCCCAGGTCTCCGAAGCGGGACAAACGCCGCGCGCTTCAGTATACGTAGCCGACCCTCAGCCAGACGTGGCCCGGGAACGGAATCCATGGACCGCAATGTGCGTTCGAAACGTCGATGTTCATGTGTCCTGCAGTTCACATGTCGACGCGCAATTTGCTGCGTTCTTCATCGACCCACGAGCCGAGTGATCCACCGTCCTGGGTGATCTTTTTCATTTAGTTTCCACTGTCTCTTTCAAGACAGTTGCATAGGCGGGACTGAGGCGTTTGACGGCCCCTGTTCCAGCATTCCTGTGTCCAACGGCCTCACGGCCGATGGGCGTCGTACGGCTCCACACCGGAGCGGACAGGCACTCGGGCGAAAGTCATTCAAAACCGGCGCGAGGCGCCAGGTGCCGCAGGCCAGCCGCTCCAGAGCTTCAGCGCTCGTACCACACAACATTTCCGTTAGTTTTGAGAGGCACGCGTGGTTCCGCACGCGGCGCACGGCTGCTGCCGTACAGGTAGCGTGTTGCGCGACACGACACGCACATCGAAAGACATGCAGTCTAGTCGGTAATGATCCTTCCGCAGGTTCACCTACGGAAACCTTGTTACGACTTTTACTTCCTCTAAATGATCAAGTTTGGTCATCTTTCCGGTAGCATCGGCAACGACAGAGTCGATGCCGCGTACCAGTCCGAAGACCTCACTAAATCATTCAATCGGTAGTAGCGACGGGCGGTGTGTACAAAGGGCAGGGACGTAATCAACGCGAGCTTATGACTCGCGCTTACTGGGAATTCCTCGTTCATGGGGAACAATTGCAAGCC
>NW_026046297.1:0-63818 GCF_023864275.1 Schistocerca cancellata
TTTAGTTACTTTTCGGAATTTAGCACTGCTGCGTAACAGTAGGCTCTGGCGCATTTCAAGAACACATCTGTCGATTGGTAGTGTTTTGTCATTTTCAACGAGTTCCTAGCACTCTTCCTTCGCGCATTCTTACTCAAACCGAGTTCATTACCGTAATTTCGTATCTTACGTTTAATACAGTACTTTAAAATGCTTGTGGAAGCATCTTTGTCGACACCTGAAAGTTATTATGAAAAGAGGCCTGGCAGGTGTAGCGACGTAAAAATGAAAAAATGAGAAAGAGCCAACAGCACGCGGTGTTCCCAGGCGGTCACCCATCCAAGTACTAACCGCGCCCGATGTTGCTTAACTTCGGTGATCGGACGAGAACCGGTGTAGTCAACATGGTATGGCCGTTGGCGTCCTTATACTGTAGCCGCACCACGGAGGAAGCATTCGCCTCTTCTCCCAACACACGCAATCGCCGCTTTCCGTGGCACATTTGACGCAAAGCGCGTCTTTCCACCTCGAAGGTGGCGCGGAGTGCGCGCTCGCCTCGGCGTCTCATAGGCGACTGCCGAACGTAGGTGAGACGCACAACACAGCTGCTCGATGCACCGCCTGTCATTCGTTTGGTGCGTGCGGCCTCCGACACCCACTGGCGACGCGCCTTGTTCCTGTTATCCGGCGCAGGGCTTGCGCGCGGCCGGGCGGCGGGGGCACTGCGCGGGGTGTTGCAGTGTCCTGCTGGACCGACGGAAGCTTTCTCACCTGCCTGACACACGCCGCGCTTCCAGATTTATGCGTAATTTGCGCGGTGCATTTGCATTCGCGCCTGTCCCCCCTCCCGTCCCGACTTGTCCCGACTTTGCTCGACTGCCGCTCGCTGCCGCTCGGGTCGCGGCCCATATGACAGCACAAGCACGAGAAACATCTGCGAGACGGGCGCGGGCCTGACCGGCGTGTCCGAGACGCCGTGGGCGGCCGTTCGGAGCTACTAGAGCAGCGCTGTGCCGTGCCATGGAAAGGTGCGAAACCAAGGACAGAAGACACAGAATTTTTGTTTACAAATTTGCACGTGTACACTGCTACAAAACAATAAGCCCGGACGTATTTCGGAACATTTCTGCCGCTTAATACTGTTTTGTTATTTCCAGAGACACTTTGGAAATCTTCCTTGGCACACGCTTCTTCAAACTGAGTTCCCTAATATCGTATCTTTTGTTTATTACAACAGATTTAAGTCATTGTGGAAACATCTTTGTCGCATCGGAAAGGTAGCGTGAAGAGACGGCTGGCAGGGCTGGCGACAAGAAAGCAAAATATGAAGACAGCCAGAGGTCCCAGGCAGTCGCCGATCCGAATACTAACGTTGTTGCTTAACTTGGGTGATGGCACGAGAACGGTTGGTTTTTTTTTATTTATTTATTTATTTAGTTACTTTTCGGAATTTAGCACTGCTGCGTAACAGTAGGCTCTGGCGCATTTCAAGAACACATCTGTCGATTGGTAGTGTTTTGTCATTTTCAACGAGTTCCTAGCACTCTTCCTTCGCGCATTCTTACTCAAACCGAGTTCATTACCGTAATTTCGTATCTTACGTTTAATACAGTACTTTAAAATGCTTGTGGAAGCATCTTTGTCGACACCTGAAAGTTATTATGAAAAGAGGCCTGGCAGGTGTAGCGACGTAAAAATGAAAAAATGAGAAAGAGCCAACAGCACGCGGTGTTCCCAGGCGGTCACCCATCCAAGTACTAACCGCGCCCGATGTTGCTTAACTTCGGTGATCGGACGAGAACCGGTGTAGTCAACATGGTATGGCCGTTGGCGTCCTTATACTGTAGCCGCACCACGGAGGAAGCATTCGCCTCTTCTCCCAACACACGCAATCGCCGCTTTCCGTGGCACATTTGACGCAAAGCGCGTCTTTCCACCTCGAAGGTGGCGCGGAGTGCGCGCTCGCCTCGGCGTCTCATAGGCGACTGCCGAACGTAGGTGAGACGCACAACACAGCTGCTCGATGCACCGCCTGTCATTCGTTTGGTGCGTGCGGCCTCCGACACCCACTGGCGACGCGCCTTGTTCCTGTTATCCGGCGCAGGGCTTGCGCGCGGCCGGGCGGCGGGGGCACTGCGCGGGGTGTTGCAGTGTCCTGCTGGACCGACGGAAGCTTTCTCACCTGCCTGACACACGCCGCGCTTCCAGATTTATGCGTAATTTGCGCGGTGCATTTGCATTCGCGCCTGTCCCCCCTCCCGTCCCGACTTGTCCCGACTTTGCTCGACTGCCGCTCGCTGCCGCTCGGGTCGCGGCCCATATGACAGCACAAGCACGAGAAACATCTGCGAGACGGGCGCGGGCCTGACCGGCGTGTCCGAGACGCCGTGGGCGGCCGTTCGGAGCTACTAGAGCAGCGCTGTGCCGTGCCATGGAAAGGTGCGAAACCAAGGACAGAAGACACAGAATTTTTGTTTACAAATTTGCACGTGTACACTGCTACAAAACAATAAGCCCGGACGTATTTCGGAACATTTCTGCCGCTTAATACTGTTTTGTTATTTCCAGAGACACTTTGGAAATCTTCCTTGGCACACGCTTCTTCAAACTGAGTTCCCTAATATCGTATCTTTTGTTTATTACAACAGATTTAAGTCATTGTGGAAACATCTTTGTCGCATCGGAAAGGTAGCGTGAAGAGACGGCTGGCAGGGCTGGCGACAAGAAAGCAAAATATGAAGACAGCCAGAGGTCCCAGGCAGTCGCCGATCCGAATACTAACGTTGTTGCTTAACTTGGGTGATGGCACGAGAACGGTTGGTTTTTTTTTATTTATTTATTTATTTAGTTACTTTTCGGAATTTAGCACTGCTGCGTAACAGTAGGCTCTGGCGCATTTCAAGAACACATCTGTCGATTGGTAGTGTTTTGTCATTTTCAACGAGTTCCTAGCACTCTTCCTTCGCGCATTCTTACTCAAACCGAGTTCATTACCGTAATTTCGTATCTTACGTTTAATACAGTACTTTAAAATGCTTGTGGAAGCATCTTTGTCGACACCTGAAAGTTATTATGAAAAGAGGCCTGGCAGGTGTAGCGACGTAAAAATGAAAAAATGAGAAAGAGCCAACAGCACGCGGTGTTCCCAGGCGGTCACCCATCCAAGTACTAACCGCGCCCGATGTTGCTTAACTTCGGTGATCGGACGAGAACCGGTGTAGTCAACATGGTATGGCCGTTGGCGTCCTTATACTGTAGCCGCACCACGGAGGAAGCATTCGCCTCTTCTCCCAACACACGCAATCGCCGCTTTCCGTGGCACATTTGACGCAAAGCGCGTCTTTCCACCTCGAAGGTGGCGCGGAGAGTGCGCGCTCGCCTCGGCGTCTCATAGGCGACTGCCGAACGTAGGTGAGACGCACAACACAGCTGCTCGATGCACCGCCTGTCATTCGTTTGGTGCGTGCGGCCTCCGACACCCACTGGCGACGCGCCTTGTTCCTGTTATCCGGCGCAGGGCTTGCGCGCGGCCGGGCGGCGGGGGCACTGCGCGGGGTGTTGCAGTGTCCTGCTGGACCGACGGAAGCTTTCTCACCTGCCTGACACACGCCGCGCTTCCAGATTTATGCGTAATTTGCGCGGTGCATTTGCATTCGCGCCTGTCCCCCCTCCCGTCCCGACTTGTCCCGACTTTGCTCGACTGCCGCTCGCTGCCGCTCGGGTCGCGGCCCATATGACAGCACAAGCACGAGAAACATCTGCGAGACGGGCGCGGGCCTGACCGGCGTGTCCGAGACGCCGTGGGCGGCCGTTCGGAGCTACTAGAGCAGCGCTGTGCCGTGCCATGGAAAGGTGCGAAACCAAGGACAGAAGACACAGAATTTTTGTTTACAAATTTGCACGTGTACACTGCTACAAAACAATAAGCCCGGACGTATTTCGGAACATTTCTGCCGCTTAATACTGTTTTGTTATTTCCAGAGACACTTTGGAAATCTTCCTTGGCACACGCTTCTTCAAACTGAGTTCCCTAATATCGTATCTTTTGTTTATTACAACAGATTTAAGTCATTGTGGAAACATCTTTGTCGCATCGGAAAGGTAGCGTGAAGAGACGGCTGGCAGGGCTGGCGACAAGAAAGCAAAATATGAAGACAGCCAGAGGTCCCAGGCAGTCGCCGATCCGAATACTAACGTTGTTGCTTAACTTGGGTGATGGCACGAGAACGGTTGGTTTTTTTTTATTTATTTATTTATTTAGTTACTTTTCGGAATTTAGCACTGCTGCGTAACAGTAGGCTCTGGCGCATTTCAAGAACACATCTGTCGATTGGTAGTGTTTTGTCATTTTCAACGAGTTCCTAGCACTCTTCCTTCGCGCATTCTTACTCAAACCGAGTTCATTACCGTAATTTCGTATCTTACGTTTAATACAGTACTTTAAAATGCTTGTGGAAGCATCTTTGTCGACACCTGAAAGTTATTATGAAAAGAGGCCTGGCAGGTGTAGCGACGTAAAAATGAAAAAATGAGAACGAGCCAACAGCACGCGGTGTTCCCAGGCGGTCACCCATCCAAGTACTAACCGCGCCCGATGTTGCTTAACTTCGGTGATCGGACGAGAACCGGTGTAGTCAACATGGTATGGCCGTTGGCGTCCTTATACTGTAGCCGCACCACGGAGGAAGCATTCGCCTCTTCTCCCAACACACGCAATCGCCGCTTTCCGTGGCACATTTGACGCAAAGCGCGTCTTTCCACCTCGAAGGTGGCGCGGAGTGCGCGCTCGCCTCGGCGTCTCATAGGCGACTGCCGAACGTAGGTGAGACGCACAACACAGCTGCTCGATGCACCGCCTGTCATTCGTTTGGTGCGTGCGGCCTCCGACACCCACTGGCGACGCGCCTTGTTCCTGTTATCCGGCGCAGGGCTTGCGCGCGGCCGGGCGGCGGGGGCACTGCGCGGGGTGTTGCAGTGTCCTGCTGGACCGACGGAAGCTTTCTCACCTGCCTGACACACGCCGCGCTTCCAGATTTATGCGTAATTTGCGCGGTGCATTTGCATTCGCGCCTGTCCCCCCTCCCGTCCCGACTTGTCCCGACTTTGCTCGACTGCCGCTCGCTGCCGCTCGGGTCGCGGCCCATATGACAGCACAAGCACGAGAAACATCTGCGAGACGGGCGCGGGCCTGACCGGCGTGTCCGAGACGCCGTGGGCGGCCGTTCGGAGCTACTAGAGCAGCGCTGTGCCGTGCCATGGAAAGGTGCGAAACCAAGGACAGAAGACACAGAATTTTTGTTTACAAATTTGCACGTGTACACTGCTACAAAACAATAAGCCCGGACGTATTTCGGAACATTTCTGCCGCTTAATACTGTTTTGTTATTTCCAGAGACACTTTGGAAATCTTCCTTGGCACACGCTTCTTCAAACTGAGTTCCCTAATATCGTATCTTTTGTTTATTACAACAGATTTAAGTCATTGTGGAAACATCTTTGTCGCATCGGAAAGGTAGCGTGAAGAGACGGCTGGCAGGGCTGGCGACAAGAAAGCAAAATATGAAGACAGCCAGAGGTCCCAGGCAGTCGCCGATCCGAATACTAACGTTGTTGCTTAACTTGGGTGATGGCACGAGAACGGTTGGTTTTTTTTTTATTTATTTATTTATTTAGTTACTTTTCGGAATTTAGCACTGCTGCGTAACAGTAGGCTCTGGCGCATTTCAAGAACACATCTGTCGATTGGTAGTGTTTTGTCATTTTCAACGAGTTCCTAGCACTCTTCCTTCGCGCATTCTTACTCAAACCGAGTTCATTACCGTAATTTCGTATCTTACGTTTAATACAGTACTTTAAAATGCTTGTGGAAGCATCTTTGTCGACACCTGAAAGTTATTATGAAAAGAGGCCTGGCAGGTGTAGCGACGTAAAAATGAAAAAATGAGAAAGAGCCAACAGCACGCGGTGTTCCCAGGCGGTCACCCATCCAAGTACTAACCGCGCCCGATGTTGCTTAACTTCGGTGATCGGACGAGAACCGGTGTAGTCAACATGGTATGGCCGTTGGCGTCCTTATACTGTAGCCGCACCACGGAGGAAGCATTCGCCTCTTCTCCCAACACACGCAATCGCCGCTTTCCGTGGCACATTTGACGCAAAGCGCGTCTTTCCACCTCGAAGGTGGCGCGGAGTGCGCGCTCGCCTCGGCGTCTCATAGGCGACTGCCGAACGTAGGTGAGACGCACAACACAGCTGCTCGATGCACCGCCTGTCATTCGTTTGGTGCGTGCGGCCTCCGACACCCACTGGCGACGCGCCTTGTTCCTGTTATCCGGCGCAGGGCTTGCGCGCGGCCGGGCGGCGGGGGCACTGCGCGGGGTGTTGCAGTGTCCTGCTGGACCGACGGAAGCTTTCTCACCTGCCTGACACACGCCGCGCTTCCAGATTTATGCGTAATTTGCGCGGTGCATTTGCATTCGCGCCTGTCCCCCCTCCCGTCCCGACTTGTCCCGACTTTGCTCGACTGCCGCTCGCTGCCGCTCGGGTCGCGGCCCATATGACAGCACAAGCACGAGAAACATCTGCGAGACGGGCGCGGGCCTGACCGGCGTGTCCGAGACGCCGTGGGCGGCCGTTCGGAGCTACTAGAGCAGCGCTGTGCCGTGCCATGGAAAGGTGCGAAACCAAGGACAGAAGACACAGAATTTTTGTTTACAAATTTGCACGTGTACACTGCTACAAAACAATAAGCCCGGACGTATTTCGGAACATTTCTGCCGCTTAATACTGTTTTGTTATTTCCAGAGACACTTTGGAAATCTTCCTTGGCACACGCTTCTTCAAACTGAGTTCCCTAATATCGTATCTTTTGTTTATTACAACAGATTTAAGTCATTGTGGAAACATCTTTGTCGCATCGGAAAGGTAGCGTGAAGAGACGGCTGGCAGGGCTGGCGACAAGAAAGCAAAATATGAAGACAGCCAGAGGTCCCAGGCAGTCGCCGATCCGAATACTAACGTTGTTGCTTAACTTGGGTGATGGCACGAGAACGGTTGGTTTTTTTTTATTTATTTATTTATTTAGTTACTTTTCGGAATTTAGCACTGCTGCGTAACAGTAGGCTCTGGCGCATTTCAAGAACACATCTGTCGATTGGTAGTGTTTTGTCATTTTCAACGAGTTCCTAGCACTCTTCCTTCGCGCATTCTTACTCAAACCGAGTTCATTACCGTAATTTCGTATCTTACGTTTAATACAGTACTTTAAAATGCTTGTGGAAGCATCTTTGTCGACACCTGAAAGTTATTATGAAAAGAGGCCTGGCAGGTGTAGCGACGTAAAAATGAAAAAATGAGAAAGAGCCAACAGCACGCGGTGTTCCCAGGCGGTCACCCATCCAAGTACTAACCGCGCCCGATGTTGCTTAACTTCGGTGATCGGACGAGAACCGGTGTAGTCAACATGGTATGGCCGTTGGCGTCCTTATACTGTAGCCGCACCACGGAGGAAGCATTCGCCTCTTCTCCCAACACACGCAATCGCCGCTTTCCGTGGCACATTTGACGCAAAGCGCGTCTTTCCACCTCGAAGGTGGCGCGGAGTGCGCGCTCGCCTCGGCGTCTCATAGGCGACTGCCGAACGTAGGTGAGACGCACAACACAGCTGCTCGATGCACCGCCTGTCATTCGTTTGGTGCGTGCGGCCTCCGACACCCACTGGCGACGCGCCTTGTTCCTGTTATCCGGCGCAGGGCTTGCGCGCGGCCGGGCGGCGGGGGCACTGCGCGGGGTGTTGCAGTGTCCTGCTGGACCGACGGAAGCTTTCTCACCTGCCTGACACACGCCGCGCTTCCAGATTTATGCGTAATTTGCGCGGTGCATTTGCATTCGCGCCTGTCCCCCCTCCCGTCCCGACTTGTCCCGACTTTGCTCGACTGCCGCTCGCTGCCGCTCGGGTCGCGGCCCATATGACAGCACAAGCACGAGAAACATCTGCGAGACGGGCGCGGGCCTGACCGGCGTGTCCGAGACGCCGTGGGCGGCCGTTCGGAGCTACTAGAGCAGCGCTGTGCCGTGCCATGGAAAGGTGCGAAACCAAGGACAGAAGACACAGAATTTTTGTTTACAAATTTGCACGTGTACACTGCTACAAAACAATAAGCCCGGACGTATTTCGGAACATTTCTGCCGCTTAATACTGTTTTGTTATTTCCAGAGACACTTTGGAAATCTTCCTTGGCACACGCTTCTTCAAACTGAGTTCCCTAATATCGTATCTTTTGTTTATTACAACAGATTTAAGTCATTGTGGAAACATCTTTGTCGCATCGGAAAGGTAGCGTGAAGAGACGGCTGGCAGGGCTGGCGACAAGAAAGCAAAATATGAAGACAGCCAGAGGTCCCAGGCAGTCGCCGATCCGAATACTAACGTTGTTGCTTAACTTGGGTGATGGCACGAGAACGGTTGGTTTTTTTTTATTTATTTATTTATTTAGTTACTTTTCGGAATTTAGCACTGCTGCGTAACAGTAGGCTCTGGCGCATTTCAAGAACACATCTGTCGATTGGTAGTGTTTTGTCATTTTCAACGAGTTCCTAGCACTCTTCCTTCGCGCATTCTTACTCAAACCGAGTTCATTACCGTAATTTCGTATCTTACGTTTAATACAGTACTTTAAAATGCTTGTGGAAGCATCTTTGTCGACACCTGAAAGTTATTATGAAAAGAGGCCTGGCAGGTGTAGCGACGTAAAAATGAAAAAATGAGAAAGAGCCAACAGCACGCGGTGTTCCCAGGCGGTCACCCATCCAAGTACTAACCGCGCCCGATGTTGCTTAACTTCGGTGATCGGACGAGAACCGGTGTAGTCAACATGGTATGGCCGTTGGCGTCCTTATACTGTAGCCGCACCACGGAGGAAGCATTCGCCTCTTCTCCCAACACACGCAATCGCCGCTTTCCGTGGCACATTTGACGCAAAGCGCGTCTTTCCACCTCGAAGGTGGCGCGGAGTGCGCGCTCGCCTCGGCGTCTCATAGGCGACTGCCGAACGTAGGTGAGACGCACAACACAGCTGCTCGATGCACCGCCTGTCATTCGTTTGGTGCGTGCGGCCTCCGACACCCACTGGCGACGCGCCTTGTTCCTGTTATCCGGCGCAGGGCTTGCGCGCGGCCGGGCGGCGGGGGCACTGCGCGGGGTGTTGCAGTGTCCTGCTGGACCGACGGAAGCTTTCTCACCTGCCTGACACACGCCGCGCTTCCAGATTTATGCGTAATTTGCGCGGTGCATTTGCATTCGCGCCTGTCCCCCCTCCCGTCCCGACTTGTCCCGACTTTGCTCGACTGCCGCTCGCTGCCGCTCGGGTCGCGGCCCATATGACAGCACAAGCACGAGAAACATCTGCGAGACGGGCGCGGGCCTGACCGGCGTGTCCGAGACGCCGTGGGCGGCCGTTCGGAGCTACTAGAGCAGCGCTGTGCCGTGCCATGGAAAGGTGCGAAACCAAGGACAGAAGACACAGAATTTTTGTTTACAAATTTGCACGTGTACACTGCTACAAAACAATAAGCCCGGACGTATTTCGGAACATTTCTGCCGCTTAATACTGTTTTGTTATTTCCAGAGACACTTTGGAAATCTTCCTTGGCACACGCTTCTTCAAACTGAGTTCCCTAATATCGTATCTTTTGTTTATTACAACAGATTTAAGTCATTGTGGAAACATCTTTGTCGCATCGGAAAGGTAGCGTGAAGAGACGGCTGGCAGGGCTGGCGACAAGAAAGCAAAATATGAAGACAGCCAGAGGTCCCAGGCAGTCGCCGATCCGAATACTAACGTTGTTGCTTAACTTGGGTGATGGCACGAGAACGGTTGGTTTTTTTTTATTTATTTATTTATTTAGTTACTTTTCGGAATTTAGCACTGCTGCGTAACAGTAGGCTCTGGCGCATTTCAAGAACACATCTGTCGATTGGTAGTGTTTTGTCATTTTCAACGAGTTCCTAGCACTCTTCCTTCGCGCATTCTTACTCAAACCGAGTTCATTACCGTAATTTCGTATCTTACGTTTAATACAGTACTTTAAAATGCTTGTGGAAGCATCTTTGTCGACACCTGAAAGTTATTATGAAAAGAGGCCTGGCAGGTGTAGCGACGTAAAAATGAAAAAATGAGAAAGAGCCAACAGCACGCGGTGTTCCCAGGCGGTCACCCATCCAAGTACTAACCGCGCCCGATGTTGCTTAACTTCGGTGATCGGACGAGAACCGGTGTAGTCAACATGGTATGGCCGTTGGCGTCCTTATACTGTAGCCGCACCACGGAGGAAGCATTCGCCTCTTCTCCCAACACACGCAATCGCCGCTTTCCGTGGCACATTTGACGCAAAGCGCGTCTTTCCACCTCGAAGGTGGCGCGGAGTGCGCGCTCGCCTCGGCGTCTCATAGGCGACTGCCGAACGTAGGTGAGACGCACAACACAGCTGCTCGATGCACCGCCTGTCATTCGTTTGGTGCGTGCGGCCTCCGACACCCACTGGCGACGCGCCTTGTTCCTGTTATCCGGCGCAGGGCTTGCGCGCGGCCGGGCGGCGGGGGCACTGCGCGGGGTGTTGCAGTGTCCTGCTGGACCGACGGAAGCTTTCTCACCTGCCTGACACACGCCGCGCTTCCAGATTTATGCGTAATTTGCGCGGTGCATTTGCATTCGCGCCTGTCCCCCCTCCCGTCCCGACTTGTCCCGACTTTGCTCGACTGCCGCTCGCTGCCGCTCGGGTCGCGGCCCATATGACAGCACAAGCACGAGAAACATCTGCGAGACGGGCGCGGGCCTGACCGGCGTGTCCGAGACGCCGTGGGCGGCCGTTCGGAGCTACTAGAAGCCAGCGCTGTGCCGTGCCATGGAAAGGTGCGAAACCAAGGACAGAAGACACAGAATTTTTGTTTACAAATTTGCACGTGTACACTGCTACAAAACAATAAGCCCGGACGTATTTCGGAACATTTCTGCCGCTTAATACTGTTTTGTTATTTCCAGAGACACTTTGGAAATCTTCCTTGGCACACGCTTCTTCAAACTGAGTTCCCTAATATCGATCTTTTGTTTATTACAACAGATTTAAGTAATTGTGGAACATCTTTGTCGCATCGGAAAGGTAGCGTGAAGAGACGGCTGGCAGGGCTGGCGACAAGAAAGCAAAATATGAAGACAGCCAGAGGTCCCAGGCAGTCGCCGATCCGAATACTAACGTTGTTGCTTAACTTGGGTGATGGCACGAGAACGGTTGGTTTTTTTTTTTTTATTTATTTATTTAGTTACTTTTCGGAATTTAGCACTGCTGCGTAACAGTAGGCTCTGGCGCATTTCAAGAACACATCTGTCGATTGGTAGTGTTTTGTCATTTTCAACGAGTTCCTAGCACTCCTTCCTTCGCGCATTCTTACTCAAACCGAGTTCATTACCGTAATTTCGTATCTTACGTTTAATACAGTACTTTAAAATGCTTGTGGAAGCATCTTTGTCGACACCTGAAAGTTATTAATGAAAAGAGGCCTGGCAGGTGTAGCGACGTAAAAATGAAAAAATGAGAAAGAGCCAACAGCACGCGGTGTTCCCGAGGCGGTCACCCATCCAAGTACTAACCGCGCCCGATGTTGCTTAACTTCGGTGATCGGACGAGAACCGGTGTAGTCAACATGGTATGGCCGTTGGCGTCCTTATACTGTAGCCGCACCACGGAGGAAGCATTCGCCTCTTCTCCCAACACACGCAATCGCCGCTTTCCGTGGCACATTTGACGCAAAAGCGCGTCTTTCCGCCTCGAAGGTGGGCGCGGAGTGCGCGCTCGTCCTCGGGCGTCTCATAGGCGACTGCCGAACGTAGGTGAGACGCACAAACACAGCGGCTCGATGCACCGCCTGTCATTCGTTTGGTGCGTGCGGGCCTCCGACACCCACTGGCGACGCGCCTTGTTCCTGTTATCCGGCGCAGGGCTTGCGCGCGGCCGGGCGGCGGGGGGCACTGCGCGGGGTGTTGCAGTGTCCTGCTGGACCGACGGAAGCTTTCTCACCTGCCTGACACACGCCGCGCTTCCAGATTTATGCGTAATTTGCGCGGTGCATTTGCATTCGCGCCTGTCCCCCCTCCCGTCCCGACTTGTCCCGACTTTGCTCGACTTGCCGCTCGCTGCCGCTCGGGTCGCGGCCCATATGACAGCACAAGCACGAGAAACATCTGCGAGACGGGCGCGGGCCTGACCGGCGTGTCCGAGACGCCGTGGGCGGCCGTTCGGAGCTACTAGAGCAGCGCTGTGCCGTGCCATGGAAAGGTGCGAAACCAAGGACAGAAGACACAGAATTTTTGTTTACAAATTTGCACGTGTACACTGCTACAAAACAATAAGGCCCGGACGTATTTCGGAACATTTCTGCCGCTTAATACTGTTTTGTTATTTCCAGAGGACACTTTGGAAATCTTCCTTGGCACACGCTTCTTCAAACTGAGTTCCCTAATATCGTATCTTTTGTTATTACAACAGATTTAAGTCATTGTGGAAACATCTTTGTCGCATCGGAAAGGTAGCGTGAAGAGACGGCTGGCAGGGCTGGCGACAAGAAAGCAAAATATGAAGACAGCCAGAGGTCCCAGGCAGTCGCCGATCCGAATACTAACGTTGTTGCTTAACTTGGGTGATGGCACGAGAACGGTTGGTTTTTTTTTATTTATTTATTTATTTAGTTACTTTTCGGAATTTAGCACTGCTGCGTAACAGTAGGCTCTGGCGCATTTCAAGAACACATCTGTCGATTGGTAGTGTTTTGTCATTTTCAACGAGTTCCTAGCACTCTTTCCTTCGCGCATTCTTACTCAAACCGAGTTCATTACCGGTAATTTCGTATCTTACGTTTAATACAGTACTTTAAAATGCTTGTGGAAGCATCTTTGTCGACACCTGAAAGTTATTATGAAAAGAGTGCCTGGCAGGTGTAGCGACGTAAAAATGAAAAAATGAGAAAGAGCCAACAGCACGCGGTGTTACCAGGCGGTCACCCATCCAAGTACTAACCGCGCCCGATGTTGCTTAACTTCGGTGATCGGACGAGAACCGGTGTAGTCAACATGGTATGGCCGTTGGCGTCCTTATACTGTAGCCGCACCACGGAGGAAGCATTCGCCTCTTCTCCCAACACACGCAATCGCCGCTTTCCGTGGCACATTTGACGCAAAGCGCGTCTTTCCACCTCGAAGGTGGCGCGGAGTGCGCGCTCGCCTCGGCGTCTCATAGGCGACTGCCGAACGTAGGTGAGACGCACAACACAGCTGCTCGATGCACCGCCTGTCATTCGTTTGGTGCGTGCGGCCTCCGACACCCACTGGCGACGCGCCTTGTTCCTGTTATCCGGCGCAGGGCTTGCGCGCGGCCGGGCGGCGGGGGCACTGCGCGGGGTGTTGCAGTGTCCTGCTGGACCGACGGAAGCTTTCTCACCTGCCTGACACACGCCGGCGCTTCCAGATTTATGCGTAATTTGCGCGGTGCATTTGCATTCGCGCCTGTCCCCCCTCCCGTCCCGACTTGTCCCGACTTTGCTCGACTGCCGCTCGCTGCCGCTCGGGTCGCGGCCCATATGACAGCACAAGCACGAGAAACATCTGCGAGACGGGCGCGGGCCTGACCGGCGTGTCCGAGACGCCGTGGGCGGCCGTTCGGAGCTACTAGAGCAGCGCTGTGCCGTGCCATGGAAAGGTGCGAAACCAAGGACAGAAGACACAGAATTTTTGTTTACAAATTTGCACGTGTACACTGCTACAAAACAATAAGCCCGGACGTATTTCGGAACATTTCTGCCGCTTAATACTGTTTTGTTATTTCCAGAGACACTTTGGAAATCTTCCTTGGCACACGCTTCTTCAAACTGAGTTCCCTAATATCGTATCTTTTGTTTATTACAACAGATTTAAGTCATTGTGGAAACATCTTTGTCGCATCGGAAAGGTAGCGTGAAGAGACGGCTGGCAGGGCTGGCGACAAGAAAGCAAAATATGATGACAGCCAGAGGTCCCAGGCAGTCGCCGATCCGAATACTAACGTTGTTGCTTAACTTGGGTGATGGCACGAGAACGGTTGGTTTTTTTTTATTTATTTATTTATTTAGTTACTTTTCGGAATTTAGCACTGCTGCGTAACAGTAGGCTCTGGCGCATTTCAAGAACACATCTGTCGATTGGTAGTGTTTTGTCATTTTCAACGAGTTCCTAGCACTCTTCCTTCGCGCATTCTTACTCAAACCGAGTTCATTACCGTAATTTCGTATCTTACGTTTAATACAGTACTTTAAAATGCTTGTGGAAGCATCTTTGTCGACACCTGAAAGTTATTATGAAAAGAGGCCTGGCAGGTGTAGCGACGTAAAAATGAAAAAATGAGAAAGAGCCAACAGCACGCGGTGTTCCAGGGCGGTCACCCATCCAAGTACTAACCGCGCCCGATGTTGCTTAACTTCGGTGATCGGACGAGAACCGGTGTAGTCAACATGGTATGGCCGTTGGCGTCCTTATACTGTAGCCGCACCACGGAGGAAGCATTCGCCTCTTCTCCCCAACACACGCAATCGCCGCTTTCCGTGGCACATTTGACGCAAAGCGCGTCTTTCCACCTCGAAGGTGGCGCGGAGTGCGCGCTCGCCTCGGCGTCTCATAGGCGACTGCCGAACGTAGGTGAGACGGCACAACACAGCTGCTCGATGCACCGCCTGTCATTCGTTTGGTGCGTGCGGCCTCCGACACCCACTGGCGACGCGCCTTGTTCCTGTTATCCGGCGCAGGGCTTGCGCGCGGCCGGGCGGCGGGGGCACTGCGCGGGGTGTTGCAGTGTCCTGCTGGACCGACGGGAAGCTTTTCTCACCTGCCTGACACACGCCGCGCTTCCAGATTTATGCGTAATTTGCGCGGTGCATTTGCATTCGCGCCTGTCCCCCCTCCCGTCCCGACTTGTCCCGACTTTGCTCGACTGCCGCTCGCTGCCGCTCGGGTCGCGGCCCATATGACAGCACAAGCACGAGAAACATCTGCGAGACGGGCGCGGGCCTGACCGGCGTGTCCGAGACGCCGTGGGCGGCCGTTCGGAGCTACTAGAGCAGCGCTGTGCCGTGCCATGGAAAGGTGCGAAACCAAGGACAGAAGACACAGAATTTTTGTTTACAAATTTGCACGTGTACACTGCTACAAAACAATAAGCCCGGACGTATTTCGGAACATTTCTGCCGCTTAATACTGTTTTGTTATTTCCAGAGACACTTTGGAAATCTTCCTTGGCACACGCTTCTTCAAACTGAGTTCCCTAATATCGTATCTTTTGTTTATTACAACAGATTTAAGTCATTGTGGAAACATCTTTGTCGCATCGGAAAGGTAGCGTGAAGAGACGGCTGGCAGGGCTGGCGACAAGAAAGCAAAATATGAAGACAGCCAGAGGTCCCAGGCAGTCGCCGATCCGAATACTAACGTTGTTGCTTAACTTGGGTGATGGCACGAGAACGGTTGGTTTTTTTTTTATTTATTTATTTATTTAGTTACTTTTCGGAATTTAGCACTGCTGCGTAACAGTAGGCTCTGGCGCATTTTCAAGAACACATCTGTCGATTGGTAGTGTTTTGTCATTTTCAACGAGTTCCTAGCACTCTTCCTTCGCGCATTCTTACTCAAACCGAGTTCATTACCGTAATTTCGTATCTACGTTAATACAGTACTTTAAAATGCTTGTGGAAGCATCTTTGTCGACACCTGAAAGTTATTATGAAAAGAGGCCTGGCAGGTGTAGCGACGTAAAAATGAAAAAATGAGAAAGAGCCAACAGCACGCGGTGTTTCCCAGGCGGTCACCCATCCAAGTACTAACCGCGCCCGATGTTGCTTAACTTCGGTGATCGGACGAGAACCGGTGTAGTCAACATGGTATGGGCCGTTGGCGTCCTTATACTGTAGCCCGCACCACGGAGGAAGCATTCGCCTCTTCTCCCAACACACGCAATCGCCGCTTTCCGTGGCACATTTGACGCAAAGCGCGTCTTTCCACCTCGAAGGTGGCGCGGAGTGCGCCGCTCGCCTCGGCGTCTCATAGGCGACTGCCGAACGTAGGTGAGACGCACAACACAGCTGCTCGATGCCACCGCCTGTCATTCGTTTGGTGCGTGCGGCCCTCCGACACCCACTGGCGACGCGCCTTGTTCCTGTTATCCGGCGCAGGGCTTGCGCGCGGCCGGGCGGCGGGGGCACTGCGCGGGGGTGTTGCAGTGTCCTGCTGGACCGACGGAAGCTTTCTCACCTGCCTGACACACGCCGCGCTTCCAGATTTATGCGTAATTTGCGCGGTGCATTTTGCATTCGCGCCTGTCCCCCCTCCCGTCCCGACTTGTCCCGACTTTGCTCGACTGCCGCTCGCTGCCCGCTCGGGTCGCGGCCCATATGACAGCACAAGCACGAGAAACATCTGCGAGACGGGCGCGGGCCTGACCGGCGTGTCCGAGACGCCGTGGGCGGCCGTTCGGAGCTACTAGAGCAGCGCTGTGCCGTGCCATGGAAAGGTGCGAAACCAAGGACAGAAGACACAGAATTTTTGTTTACAAATTTGCACGTGTACACTGCTACAAAACAATAAGCCCGGACGTATTTCGGAACATTCTTCTGCCGCTTAATACTGTTTTGTTATTTCCAGAGACACATTTGGAAAATCTTCCTTGGCACACCGCTTCTTCAAACTGAGTTCCCTAATATCGTATCTTTTGTTTATTACAACAGATTTAAGTCATTGTGGGAAACATCTTTGTCGCATCGGAAAGGTAGCGTGAAGAGACGGCTGGCAGGGCTGGCGACAAGAAAGCAAAATATGAAGACAGCCAGAGGTCCCAGGCAGTCGCCCGATCCGAATACTAACGTTGTTGCTTAACTTGGGTTGATGGCACGAGAACGGTTGGTTTTTTTTTATTTATTTATTTATTTAGTTACTTTTCGGAATTTAGCACTGCTGCGTAACAGTAGGCTCTGGCGCATTTCAAGAACACATCTGTCGATTGGTAGTGTTTTGTCATTTTCAACGAGTTCCTAGCACTCCTAGCACTCTTCCTTCGCGCATTCTTACTCAAACCGAGTTCATTACCGTAATTTCGTATCTTACGTTTAATACAGTACTTTAAAATGCTTGTGGAAGCATCTTTGTCGACACCTGAAAGTTATTATGAAAAGAGGCCTGGCAGGTGTAGCGACGTAAAAATGAAAAAATGAGAAAGAGCCAACAGCACGCGGTGTTCCCAGGCGGTCACCCATCCAAGTACTAACCGCGCCCGATGTTGCTTAACTTCGGTGATCGGACGAGAACCGGTGTAGTCAACATGGTATGGCCGTTGGCGTCCTTATACTGTAGCCGCACCACGGAGGAAGCATTCGCCTCTTCTCCCAACACACGCAATCGCCGCTTTCCGTGGCACATTTGACGCAAAGCGCGTCTTTCCACCTCGAAGGTGGCGCGGAGTGCGCGCTCGCCTCGGCGTCTCATAGGCGACTGCCGAACGTAGGTGAGACGCACAACACAGCTGCTCGATGCACCGCCTGTCATTCGTTTGGTGCGTGCGGCCTCCGACACCCACTGGCGACGCGCCTTGTTCCTGTTATCCGGCGCAGGGCTTGCGCGCGGCCGGGCGGCGGGGGCACTGCGCGGGGTGTTGCAGTGTCCTGCTGGACCGACGGAAGCTTTCTCACCTGCCTGACACACGCCGCGCTTCCAGATTTATGCGTAATTTGCGCGGTGCATTTGCATTCGCGCCTGTCCCCCCTCCCGTCCCGACTTGTCCCGACTTTGCTCGACTGCCGCTCGCTGCCGCTCGGGTCGCGGCCCATATGACAGCACAAGCACGAGAAACATCTGCGAGACGGGCGCGGGCCTGACCGGCGTGTCCGAGACGCCGTGGGCGGCCGTTCGGAGCTACTAGAGCAGCGCTGTGCCGTGCCATGGAAAGGTGCGAAACCAAGGACAGAAGACACAGAATTTTTGTTTACAAATTTGCACGTGTACACTGCTACAAAACAATAAGCCCGGACGTATTTCGGAACATTTCTGCCGCTTAATACTGTTTTGTTATTTCCAGAGACACTTTGGAAATCTTCCTTGGCACACGCTTCTTCAAACTGAGTTCCCTAATATCGTATCTTTTGTTTATTACAACAGATTTAAGTCATTGTGGAAACATCTTTGTCGCATCGGAAAGGTAGCGTGAAGAGACGGCTGGCAGGGCTGGCGACAAGAAAGCAAAATATGAAGACAGCCAGAGGTCCCAGGCAGTCGCCGATCCAAATACTAACGTTGTTGCTTAACTTGGATGATGGCACGAGAACGGTTGGTTTTTTTTTATTTATTTATTTATTTAGTTACTTTTCGGAATTTAGCACTGCTGCGTAACAGTAGGCTCTGGCGCATTTCAAGAACACATCTGTCGATTGGTAGTGTTTTGTCATTTTCAACGAGTTCCTAGCACTCTTCCTTCGCGCATTCTTACTCAAACCGAGTTCATTACCGTAATTTCGTATCTTACGTTTAATACAGTACTTTAAAATGCTTGTGGAAGCATCTTTGTCGACACCTGAAAGTTATTATGAAAAGAGGCCTGGCAGGTGTAGCGACGTAAAAATGAAAAAATGAGAAAGAGCCAACAGCACGCGGTGTTCCCAGGCGGTCACCCATCCAAGTACTAACCGCGCCCGATGTTGCTTAACTTCGGTGATCGGACGAGAACCGGTGTAGTCAACATGGTATGGCCGTTGGCGTCCTTATACTGTAGCCGCACCACGGAGGAAGCATTCGCCTCTTCTCCCAACACACGCAATCGCCGCTTTCCGTGGCACATTTGACGCAAAGCGCGTCTTTCCACCTCGAAGGTGGCGCGGAGTGCGCGCTCGCCTCGGCGTCTCATAGGCGACTGCCGAACGTAGGTGAGACGCACAACACAGCTGCTCGATGCACCGCCTGTCATTCGTTTGGTGCGTGCGGCCTCCGACACCCACTGGCGACGCGCCTTGTTCCTGTTATCCGGCGCAGGGCTTGCGCGCGGCCGGGCGGCGGGGGCACTGCGCGGGGTGTTGCAGTGTCCTGCTGGACCGACGGAAGCTTTCTCACCTGCCTGACACACGCCGCGCTTCCAGATTTATGCGTAATTTGCGCGGTGCATTTGCATTCGCGCCTGTCCCCCCTCCCGTCCCGACTTGTCCCGACTTTGCTCGACTGCCGCTCGCTGCCGCTCGGGTCGCGGCCCATATGACAGCACAAGCACGAGAAACATCTGCGAGACGGGCGCGGGCCTGACCGGCGTGTCCGAGACGCCGTGGGCGGCCGTTCGGAGCTACTAGAGCAGCGCTGTGCCGTGCCATGGAAAGGTGCGAAACCAAGGACAGAAGACACAGAATTTTTGTTTACAAATTTGCACGTGTACACTGCTACAAAACAATAAGCCCGGACGTATTTCGGAACATTTCTGCCGCTTAATACTGTTTTGTTATTTCCAGAGACACTTTGGAAATCTTCCTTGGCACACGCTTCTTCAAACTGAGTTCCCTAATATCGTATCTTTTGTTTATTACAACAGATTTAAGTCATTGTGGAAACATCTTTGTCGCATCGGAAAGGTAGCGTGAAGAGACGGCTGGCAGGGCTGGCGACAAGAAAGCAAAATATGAAGACAGCCAGAGGTCCCAGGCAGTCGCCGATCCGAATACTAACGTTGTTGCTTAACTTGGGTGATGGCACGAGAACGGTTGGTTTTTTTTTATTTATTTATTTATTTAGTTACTTTTCGGAATTTAGCACTGCTGCGTAACAGTAGGCTCTGGCGCATTTCAAGAACACATCTGTCGATTGGTAGTGTTTTGTCATTTTCAACGAGTTCCTAGCACTCTTCCTTCGCGCATTCTTACTCAAACCGAGTTCATTACCGTAATTTCGTATCTTACGTTTAATACAGTACTTTAAAATGCTTGTGGAAGCATCTTTGTCGACACCTGAAAGTTATTATGAAAAGAGGCCTGGCAGGTGTAGCGACGTAAAAATGAAAAAATGAGAAAGAGCCAACAGCACGCGGTGTTCCCAGGCGGTCACCCATCCAAGTACTAACCGCGCCCGATGTTGCTTAACTTCGGTGATCGGACGAGAACCGGTGTAGTCAACATGGTATGGCCGTTGGCGTCCTTATACTGTAGCCGCACCACGGAGGAAGCATTCGCCTCTTCTCCCAACACACGCAATCGCCGCTTTCCGTGGCACATTTGACGCAAAGCGCGTCTTTCCGCCTCGAAGGTGGCGCGGAGTGCGCGCTCGCCTCGGCGTCTCATAGGCGACTGCCGAACGTAGGTGAGACGCACAACACAGCTGCTCGATGCACCGCCTGTCATTCGTTTGGTGCGTGCGGCCTCCGACACCCACTGGCGACGCGCCTTGTTCCTGTTATCCGGCGCAGGGCTTGCGCGCGGCCGGGCGGCGGGGGCACTGCGCGGGGTGTTGCAGTGTCCTGCTGGACCGACGGAAGCTTTCTCACCTGCCTGACACACGCCGCGCTTCCAGATTTATGCGTAATTTGCGCGGTGCATTTGCATTCGCGCCTGTCCCCCCTCCCGTCCCGACTTGTCCCGACTTTGCTCGACTGCCGCTCGCTGCCGCTCGGGTCGCGGCCCATATGACAGCACAAGCACGAGAAACATCTGCGAGACGGGCGCGGGCCTGACCGGCGTGTCCGAGACGCCGTGGGCGGCCGTTCGGAGCTACTAGAGCAGCGCTGTGCCGTGCCATGGAAAGGTGCGAAACCAAGGACAGAAGACACAGAATTTTTGTTTACAAATTTGCACGTGTACACTGCTACAAAACAATAAGCCCGGACGTATTTCGGAACATTTCTGCCGCTTAATACTGTTTTGTTATTTCCAGAGACACTTTGGAAATCTTCCTTGGCACACGCTTCTTCAAACTGAGTTCCCTAATATCGTATCTTTTGTTTATTACAACAGATTTAAGTCATTGTGGAAACATCTTTGTCGCATCGGAAAGGTAGCGTGAAGAGACGGCTGGCAGGGCTGGCGACAAGAAAGCAAAATATGAAGACAGCCAGAGGTCCCAGGCAGTCGCCGATCCGAATACTAACGTTGTTGCTTAACTTGGGTGATGGCACGAGAACGGTTGGTTTTTTTTTATTTATTTATTTATTTAGTTACTTTTCGGAATTTAGCACTGCTGCGTAACAGTAGGCTCTGGCGCATTTCAAGAACACATCTGTCGATTGGTAGTGTTTTGTCATTTTCAACGAGTTCCTAGCACTCTTCCTTCGCGCATTCTTACTCAAACCGAGTTCATTACCGTAATTTCGTATCTTACGTTTAATACAGTACTTTAAAATGCTTGTGGAAGCATCTTTGTCGACACCTGAAAGTTATTATGAAAAGAGGCCTGGCAGGTGTAGCGACGTAAAAATGAAAAAATGAGAAAGAGCCAACAGCACGCGGTGTTCCCAGGCGGTCACCCATCCAAGTACTAACCGCGCCCGATGTTGCTTAACTTCGGTGATCGGACGAGAACCGGTGTAGTCAACATGGTATGGCCGTTGGCGTCCTTATACTGTAGCCGCACCACGGAGGAAGCATTCGCCTCTTCTCCCAACACACGCAATCGCCGCTTTCCGTGGCACATTTGACGCAAAGCGCGTCTTTCCACCTCGAAGGTGGCGCGGAGTGCGCGCTCGCCTCGGCGTCTCATAGGCGACTGCCGAACGTAGGTGAGACGCACAACACAGCTGCTCGATGCACCGCCTGTCATTCGTTTGGTGCGTGCGGCCTCCGACACCCACTGGCGACGCGCCTTGTTCCTGTTATCCGGCGCAGGGCTTGCGCGCGGCCGGGCGGCGGGGGCACTGCGCGGGGTGTTGCAGTGTCCTGCTGGACCGACGGAAGCTTTCTCACCTGCCTGACACACGCCGCGCTTCCAGATTTATGCGTAATTTGCGCGGTGCATTTGCATTCGCGCCTGTCCCCCCTCCCGTCCCGACTTGTCCCGACTTTGCTCGACTGCCGCTCGCTGCCGCTCGGGTCGCGGCCCATATGACAGCACAAGCACGAGAAACATCTGCGAGACGGGCGCGGGCCTGACCGGCGTGTCCGAGACGCCGTGGGCGGCCGTTCGGAGCTACTAGAGCAGCGCTGTGCCGTGCCATGGAAAGGTGCGAAACCAAGGACAGAAGACACAGAATTTTTGTTTACAAATTTGCACGTGTACACTGCTACAAAACAATAAGCCCGGACGTATTTCGGAACATTTCTGCCGCTTAATACTGTTTTGTTATTTCCAGAGACACTTTGGAAATCTTCCTTGGCACACGCTTCTTCAAACTGAGTTCCCTAATATCGTATCTTTTGTTTATTACAACAGATTTAAGTCATTGTGGAAACATCTTTGTCGCATCGGAAAGGTAGCGTGAAGAGACGGCTGGCAGGGCTGGCGACAAGAAAGCAAAATATGAAGACAGCCAGAGGTCCCAGGCAGTCGCCGATCCGAATACTAACGTTGTTGCTTAACTTGGGTGATGGCACGAGAACGGTTGGTTTTTTTTTATTTATTTATTTATTTAGTTACTTTTCGGAATTTAGCACTGCTGCGTAACAGTAGGCTCTGGCGCATTTCAAGAACACATCTGTCGATTGGTAGTGTTTTGTCATTTTCAACGAGTTCCTAGCACTCTTCCTTCGCGCATTCTTACTCAAACCGAGTTCATTACCGTAATTTCGTATCTTACGTTTAATACAGTACTTTAAAATGCTTGTGGAAGCATCTTTGTCGACACCTGAAAGTTATTATGAAAAGAGGCCTGGCAGGTGTAGCGACGTAAAAATGAAAAAATGAGAAAGAGCCAACAGCACGCGGTGTTCCCAGGCGGTCACCCATCCAAGTACTAACCGCGCCCGATGTTGCTTAACTTCGGTGATCGGACGAGAACCGGTGTAGTCAACATGGTATGGCCGTTGGCGTCCTTATACTGTAGCCGCACCACGGAGGAAGCATTCGCCTCTTCTCCCAACACACGCAATCGCCGCTTTCCGTGGCACATTTGACGCAAAGCGCGTCTTTCCGCCTCGAAGGTGGCGCGGAGTGCGCGCTCGCCTCGGCGTCTCATAGGCGACTGCCGAACGTAGGTGAGACGCACAACACAGCTGCTCGATGCACCGCCTGTCATTCGTTTGGTGCGTGCGGCCTCCGACACCCACTGGCGACGCGCCTTGTTCCTGTTATCCGGCGCAGGGCTTGCGCGCGGCCGGGCGGCGGGGGCACTGCGCGGGGTGTTGCAGTGTCCTGCTGGACCGACGGAAGCTTTCTCACCTGCCTGACACACGCCGCGCTTCCAGATTTATGCGTAATTTGCGCGGTGCATTTGCATTCGCGCCTGTCCCCCCTCCCGTCCCGACTTGTCCCGACTTTGCTCGACTGCCGCTCGCTGCCGCTCGGGTCGCGGCCCATATGACAGCACAAGCACGAGAAACATCTGCGAGACGGGCGCGGGCCTGACCGGCGTGTCCGAGACGCCGTGGGCGGCCGTTCGGAGCTACTAGAGCAGCGCTGTGCCGTGCCATGGAAAGGTGCGAAACCAAGGACAGAAGACACAGAATTTTTGTTTACAAATTTGCACGTGTACACTGCTACAAAACAATAAGCCCGGACGTATTTCGGAACATTTCTGCCGCTTAATACTGTTTTGTTATTTCCAGAGACACTTTGGAAATCTTCCTTGGCACACGCTTCTTCAAACTGAGTTCCCTAATATCGTATCTTTTGTTTATTACAACAGATTTAAGTCATTGTGGAAACATCTTTGTCGCATCGGAAAGGTAGCGTGAAGAGACGGCTGGCAGGGCTGGCGACAAGAAAGCAAAATATGAAGACAGCCAGAGGTCCCAGGCAGTCGCCGATCCGAATACTAACGTTGTTGCTTAACTTGGGTGATGGCACGAGAACGGTTGGTTTTTTTTTATTTATTTATTTATTTAGTTACTTTTCGGAATTTAGCACTGCTGCGTAACAGTAGGCTCTGGCGCATTTCAAGAACACATCTGTCGATTGGTAGTGTTTTGTCATTTTCAACGAGTTCCTAGCACTCTTCCTTCGCGCATTCTTACTCAAACCGAGTTCATTACCGTAATTTCGTATCTTACGTTTAATACAGTACTTTAAAATGCTTGTGGAAGCATCTTTGTCGACACCTGAAAGTTATTATGAAAAGAGGCCTGGCAGGTGTAGCGACGTAAAAATGAAAAAATGAGAAAGAGCCAACAGCACGCGGTGTTCCCAGGCGGTCACCCATCCAAGTACTAACCGCGCCCGATGTTGCTTAACTTCGGTGATCGGACGAGAACCGGTGTAGTCAACATGGTATGGCCGTTGGCGTCCTTATACTGTAGCCGCACCACGGAGGAAGCATTCGCCTCTTCTCCCAACACACGCAATCGCCGCTTTCCGTGGCACATTTGACGCAAAGCGCGTCTTTCCACCTCGAAGGTGGCGCGGAGTGCGCGCTCGCCTCGGCGTCTCATAGGCGACTGCCGAACGTAGGTGAGACGCACAACACAGCTGCTCGATGCACCGCCTGTCATTCGTTTGGTGCGTGCGGCCTCCGACACCCACTGGCGACGCGCCTTGTTCCTGTTATCCGGCGCAGGGCTTGCGCGCGGCCGGGCGGCGGGGGCACTGCGCGGGGTGTTGCAGTGTCCTGCTGGACCGACGGAAGCTTTCTCACCTGCCTGACACACGCCGCGCTTCCAGATTTATGCGTAATTTGCGCGGTGCATTTGCATTCGCGCCTGTCCCCCCTCCCGTCCCGACTTGTCCCGACTTTGCTCGACTGCCGCTCGCTGCCGCTCGGGTCGCGGCCCATATGACAGCACAAGCACGAGAAACATCTGCGAGACGGGCGCGGGCCTGACCGGCGTGTCCGAGACGCCGTGGGCGGCCGTTCGGAGCTACTAGAGCAGCGCTGTGCCGTGCCATGGAAAGGTGCGAAACCAAGGACAGAAGACACAGAATTTTTGTTTACAAATTTGCACGTGTACACTGCTACAAAACAATAAGCCCGGACGTATTTCGGAACATTTCTGCCGCTTAATACTGTTTTGTTATTTCCAGAGACACTTTGGAAATCTTCCTTGGCACACGCTTCTTCAAACTGAGTTCCCTAATATCGTATCTTTTGTTTATTACAACAGATTTAAGTCATTGTGGAAACATCTTTGTCGCATCGGAAAGGTAGCGTGAAGAGACGGCTGGCAGGGCTGGCGACAAGAAAGCAAAATATGAAGACAGCCAGAGGTCCCAGGCAGTCGCCGATCCGAATACTAACGTTGTTGCTTAACTTGGGTGATGGCACGAGAACGGTTGGTTTTTTTTTATTTATTTATTTATTTAGTTACTTTTCGGAATTTAGCACTGCTGCGTAACAGTAGGCTCTGGCGCATTTCAAGAACACATCTGTCGATTGGTAGTGTTTTGTCATTTTCAACGAGTTCCTAGCACTCTTCCTTCGCGCATTCTTACTCAAACCGAGTTCATTACCGTAATTTCGTATCTTACGTTTAATACAGTACTTTAAAATGCTTGTGGAAGCATCTTTGTCGACACCTGAAAGTTATTATGAAAAGAGGCCTGGCAGGTGTAGCGACGTAAAAATGAAAAAATGAGAAAGAGCCAACAGCACGCGGTGTTCCCAGGCGGTCACCCATCCAAGTACTAACCGCGCCCGATGTTGCTTAACTTCGGTGATCGGACGAGAACCGGTGTAGTCAACATGGTATGGCCGTTGGCGTCCTTATACTGTAGCCGCACCACGGAGGAAGCATTCGCCTCTTCTCCCAACACACGCAATCGCCGCTTTCCGTGGCACATTTGACGCAAAGCGCGTCTTTCCGCCTCGAAGGTGGCGCGGAGTGCGCGCTCGCCTCGGCGTCTCATAGGCGACTGCCGAACGTAGGTGAGACGCACAACACAGCTGCTCGATGCACCGCCTGTCATTCGTTTGGTGCGTGCGGCCTCCGACACCCACTGGCGACGCGCCTTGTTCCTGTTATCCGGCGCAGGGCTTGCGCGCGGCCGGGCGGCGGGGGCACTGCGCGGGGTGTTGCAGTGTCCTGCTGGACCGACGGAAGCTTTCTCACCTGCCTGACACACGCCGCGCTTCCAGATTTATGCGTAATTTGCGCGGTGCATTTGCATTCGCGCCTGTCCCCCCTCCCGTCCCGACTTGTCCCGACTTTGCTCGACTGCCGCTCGCTGCCGCTCGGGTCGCGGCCCATATGACAGCACAAGCACGAGAAACATCTGCGAGACGGGCGCGGGCCTGACCGGCGTGTCCGAGACGCCGTGGGCGGCCGTTCGGAGCTACTAGAGCAGCGCTGTGCCGTGCCATGGAAAGGTGCGAAACCAAGGACAGAAGACACAGAATTTTTGTTTACAAATTTGCACGTGTACACTGCTACAAAACAATAAGCCCGGACGTATTTCGGAACATTTCTGCCGCTTAATACTGTTTTGTTATTTCCAGAGACACTTTGGAAATCTTCCTTGGCACACGCTTCTTCAAACTGAGTTCCCTAATATCGTATCTTTTGTTTATTACAACAGATTTAAGTCATTGTGGAAACATCTTTGTCGCATCGGAAAGGTAGCGTGAAGAGACGGCTGGCAGGGCTGGCGACAAGAAAGCAAAATATGAAGACAGCCAGAGGTCCCAGGCAGTCGCCGATCCGAATACTAACGTTGTTGCTTAACTTGGGTGATGGCACGAGAACGGTTGGTTTTTTTTTATTTATTTATTTATTTAGTTACTTTTCGGAATTTAGCACTGCTGCGTAACAGTAGGCTCTGGCGCATTTCAAGAACACATCTGTCGATTGGTAGTGTTTTGTCATTTTCAACGAGTTCCTAGCACTCTTCCTTCGCGCATTCTTACTCAAACCGAGTTCATTACCGTAATTTCGTATCTTACGTTTAATACAGTACTTTAAAATGCTTGTGGAAGCATCTTTGTCGACACCTGAAAGTTATTATGAAAAGAGGCCTGGCAGGTGTAGCGACGTAAAAATGAAAAAATGAGAAAGAGCCAACAGCACGCGGTGTTCCCAGGCGGTCACCCATCCAAGTACTAACCGCGCCCGATGTTGCTTAACTTCGGTGATCGGACGAGAACCGGTGTAGTCAACATGGTATGGCCGTTGGCGTCCTTATACTGTAGCCGCACCACGGAGGAAGCATTCGCCTCTTCTCCCAACACACGCAATCGCCGCTTTCCGTGGCACATTTGACGCAAAGCGCGTCTTTCCGCCTCGAAGGTGGCGCGGAGTGCGCGCTCGCCTCGGCGTCTCATAGGCGACTGCCGAACGTAGGTGAGACGCACAACACAGCTGCTCGATGCACCGCCTGTCATTCGTTTGGTGCGTGCGGCCTCCGACACCCACTGGCGACGCGCCTTGTTCCTGTTATCCGGCGCAGGGCTTGCGCGCGGCCGGGCGGCGGGGGCACTGCGCGGGGTGTTGCAGTGTCCTGCTGGACCGACGGAAGCTTTCTCACCTGCCTGACACACGCCGCGCTTCCAGATTTATGCGTAATTTGCGCGGTGCATTTGCATTCGCGCCTGTCCCCCCTCCCGTCCCGACTTGTCCCGACTTTGCTCGACTGCCGCTCGCTGCCGCTCGGGTCGCGGCCCATATGACAGCACAAGCACGAGAAACATCTGCGAGACGGGCGCGGGCCTGACCGGCGTGTCCGAGACGCCGTGGGCGGCCGTTCGGAGCTACTAGAGCAGCGCTGTGCCGTGCCATGGAAAGGTGCGAAACCAAGGACAGAAGACACAGAATTTTTGTTTACAAATTTGCACGTGTACACTGCTACAAAACAATAAGCCCGGACGTATTTCGGAACATTTCTGCCGCTTAATACTGTTTTGTTATTTCCAGAGACACTTTGGAAATCTTCCTTGGCACACGCTTCTTCAAACTGAGTTCCCTAATATCGTATCTTTTGTTTATTACAACAGATTTAAGTCATTGTGGAAACATCTTTGTCGCATCGGAAAGGTAGCGTGAAGAGACGGCTGGCAGGGCTGGCGACAAGAAAGCAAAATATGAAGACAGCCAGAGGTCCCAGGCAGTCGCCGATCCGAATACTAACGTTGTTGCTTAACTTGGGTGATGGCACGAGAACGGTTGGTTTTTTTTTATTTATTTATTTATTTAGTTACTTTTCGGAATTTAGCACTGCTGCGTAACAGTAGGCTCTGGCGCATTTCAAGAACACATCTGTCGATTGGTAGTGTTTTGTCATTTTCAACGAGTTCCTAGCACTCTTCCTTCGCGCATTCTTACTCAAACCGAGTTCATTACCGTAATTTCGTATCTTACGTTTAATACAGTACTTTAAAATGCTTGTGGAAGCATCTTTGTCGACACCTGAAAGTTATTATGAAAAGAGGCCTGGCAGGTGTAGCGACGTAAAAATGAAAAAATGAGAAAGAGCCAACAGCACGCGGTGTTCCCAGGCGGTCACCCATCCAAGTACTAACCGCGCCCGATGTTGCTTAACTTCGGTGATCGGACGAGAACCGGTGTAGTCAACATGGTATGGCCGTTGGCGTCCTTATACTGTAGCCGCACCACGGAGGAAGCATTCGCCTCTTCTCCCAACACACGCAATCGCCGCTTTCCGTGGCACATTTGACGCAAAGCGCGTCTTTCCACCTCGAAGGTGGCGCGGAGTGCGCGCTCGCCTCGGCGTCTCATAGGCGACTGCCGAACGTAGGTGAGACGCACAACACAGCTGCTCGATGCACCGCCTGTCATTCGTTTGGTGCGTGCGGCCTCCGACACCCACTGGCGACGCGCCTTGTTCCTGTTATCCGGCGCAGGGCTTGCGCGCGGCCGGGCGGCGGGGGCACTGCGCGGGGTGTTGCAGTGTCCTGCTGGACCGACGGAAGCTTTCTCACCTGCCTGACACACGCCGCGCTTCCAGATTTATGCGTAATTTGCGCGGTGCATTTGCATTCGCGCCTGTCCCCCCTCCCGTCCCGACTTGTCCCGACTTTGCTCGACTGCCGCTCGCTGCCGCTCGGGTCGCGGCCCATATGACAGCACAAGCACGAGAAACATCTGCGAGACGGGCGCGGGCCTGACCGGCGTGTCCGAGACGCCGTGGGCGGCCGTTCGGAGCTACTAGAGCAGCGCTGTGCCGTGCCATGGAAAGGTGCGAAACCAAGGACAGAAGACACAGAATTTTTGTTTACAAATTTGCACGTGTACACTGCTACAAAACAATAAGCCCGGACGTATTTCGGAACATTTCTGCCGCTTAATACTGTTTTGTTATTTCCAGAGACACTTTGGAAATCTTCCTTGGCACACGCTTCTTCAAACTGAGTTCCCTAATATCGTATCTTTTGTTTATTACAACAGATTTAAGTCATTGTGGAAACATCTTTGTCGCATCGGAAAGGTAGCGTGAAGAGACGGCTGGCAGGGCTGGCGACAAGAAAGCAAAATATGAAGACAGCCAGAGGTCCCAGGCAGTCGCCGATCCGAATACTAACGTTGTTGCTTAACTTGGGTGATGGCACGAGAACGGTTGGTTTTTTTTTATTTATTTATTTATTTAGTTACTTTTCGGAATTTAGCACTGCTGCGTAACAGTAGGCTCTGGCGCATTTCAAGAACACATCTGTCGATTGGTAGTGTTTTGTCATTTTCAACGAGTTCCTAGCACTCTTCCTTCGCGCATTCTTACTCAAACCGAGTTCATTACCGTAATTTCGTATCTTACGTTTAATACAGTACTTTAAAATGCTTGTGGAAGCATCTTTGTCGACACCTGAAAGTTATTATGAAAAGAGGCCTGGCAGGTGTAGCGACGTAAAAATGAAAAAATGAGAAAGAGCCAACAGCACGCGGTGTTCCCAGGCGGTCACCCATCCAAGTACTAACCGCGCCCGATGTTGCTTAACTTCGGTGATCGGACGAGAACCGGTGTAGTCAACATGGTATGGCCGTTGGCGTCCTTATACTGTAGCCGCACCACGGAGGAAGCATTCGCCTCTTCTCCCAACACACGCAATCGCCGCTTTCCGTGGCACATTTGACGCAAAGCGCGTCTTTCCGCCTCGAAGGTGGCGCGGAGTGCGCGCTCGCCTCGGCGTCTCATAGGCGACTGCCGAACGTAGGTGAGACGCACAACACAGCTGCTCGATGCACCGCCTGTCATTCGTTTGGTGCGTGCGGCCTCCGACACCCACTGGCGACGCGCCTTGTTCCTGTTATCCGGCGCAGGGCTTGCGCGCGGCCGGGCGGCGGGGGCACTGCGCGGGGTGTTGCAGTGTCCTGCTGGACCGACGGAAGCTTTCTCACCTGCCTGACACACGCCGCGCTTCCAGATTTATGCGTAATTTGCGCGGTGCATTTGCATTCGCGCCTGTCCCCCCTCCCGTCCCGACTTGTCCCGACTTTGCTCGACTGCCGCTCGCTGCCGCTCGGGTCGCGGCCCATATGACAGCACAAGCACGAGAAACATCTGCGAGACGGGCGCGGGCCTGACCGGCGTGTCCGAGACGCCGTGGGCGGCCGTTCGGAGCTACTAGAGCAGCGCTGTGCCGTGCCATGGAAAGGTGCGAAACCAAGGACAGAAGACACAGAATTTTTGTTTACAAATTTGCACGTGTACACTGCTACAAAACAATAAGCCCGGACGTATTTCGGAACATTTCTGCCGCTTAATACTGTTTTGTTATTTCCAGAGACACTTTGGAAATCTTCCTTGGCACACGCTTCTTCAAACTGAGTTCCCTAATATCGTATCTTTTGTTTATTACAACAGATTTAAGTCATTGTGGAAACATCTTTGTCGCATCGGAAAGGTAGCGTGAAGAGACGGCTGGCAGGGCTGGCGACAAGAAAGCAAAATATGAAGACAGCCAGAGGTCCCAGGCAGTCGCCGATCCGAATACTAACGTTGTTGCTTAACTTGGGTGATGGCACGAGAACGGTTGGTTTTTTTTTATTTATTTATTTATTTAGTTACTTTTCGGAATTTAGCACTGCTGCGTAACAGTAGGCTCTGGCGCATTTCAAGAACACATCTGTCGATTGGTAGTGTTTTGTCATTTTCAACGAGTTCCTAGCACTCTTCCTTCGCGCATTCTTACTCAAACCGAGTTCATTACCGTAATTTCGTATCTTACGTTTAATACAGTACTTTAAAATGCTTGTGGAAGCATCTTTGTCGACACCTGAAAGTTATTATGAAAAGAGGCCTGGCAGGTGTAGCGACGTAAAAATGAAAAAATGAGAAAGAGCCAACAGCACGCGGTGTTCCCAGGCGGTCACCCATCCAAGTACTAACCGCGCCCGATGTTGCTTAACTTCGGTGATCGGACGAGAACCGGTGTAGTCAACATGGTATGGCCGTTGGCGTCCTTATACTGTAGCCGCACCACGGAGGAAGCATTCGCCTCTACTCCCAACACACGCAATCGCCGCTTTCCGTGGCACATTTGACGCAAAGCGCGTCTTTCCGCCTCGAAGGTGGCGCGGAGTGCGCGCTCGCCTCGGCGTCTCATAGGCGACTGCCGAACGTAGGTGAGACGCACAACACAGCTGCTCGATGCACCGCCTGTCATTCGTTTGGTGCGTGCGGCCTCCGACACCCACTGGCGACGCGCCTTGTTCCTGTTATCCGGCGCAGGGCTTGCGCGCGGCCGGGCGGCGGGGGCACTGCGCGGGGTGTTGCAGTGTCCTGCTGGACCGACGGAAGCTTTCTCACCTGCCTGACACACGCCGCGCTTCCAGATTTATGCGTAATTTGCGCGGTGCATTTGCATTCGCGCCTGTCCCCCCTCCCGTCCCGACTTGTCCCGACTTTGCTCGACTGCCGCTCGCTGCCGCTCGGGTCGCGGCCCATATGACAGCACAAGCACGAGAAACATCTGCGAGACGGGCGCGGGCCTGACCGGCGTGTCCGAGACGCCGTGGGCGGCCGTTCGGAGCTACTAGAGCAGCGCTGTGCCGTGCCATGGAAAGGTGCGAAACCAAGGACAGAAGACACAGAATTTTTGTTTACAAATTTGCACGTGTACACTGCTACAAAACAATAAGCCCGGACGTATTTCGGAACATTTCTGCCGCTTAATACTGTTTTGTTATTTCCAGAGACACTTTGGAAATCTTCCTTGGCACACGCTTCTTCAAACTGAGTTCCCTAATATCGTATCTTTTGTTTATTACAACAGATTTAAGTCATTGTGGAAACATCTTTGTCGCATCGGAAAGGTAGCGTGAAGAGACGGCTGGCAGGGCTGGCGACAAGAAAGCAAAATATGAAGACAGCCAGAGGTCCCAGGCAGTCGCCGATCCGAATACTAACGTTGTTGCTTAACTTGGGTGATGGCACGAGAACGGTTGGTTTTTTTTTATTTATTTATTTATTTAGTTACTTTTCGGAATTTAGCACTGCTGCGTAACAGTAGGCTCTGGCGCATTTCAAGAACACATCTGTCGATTGGTAGTGTTTTGTCATTTTCAACGAGTTCCTAGCACTCTTCCTTCGCGCATTCTTACTCAAACCGAGTTCATTACCGTAATTTCGTATCTTACGTTTAATACAGTACTTTAAAATGCTTGTGGAAGCATCTTTGTCGACACCTGAAAGTTATTATGAAAAGAGGCCTGGCAGGTGTAGCGACGTAAAAATGAAAAAATGAGAAAGAGCCAACAGCACGCGGTGTTCCCAGGCGGTCACCCATCCAAGTACTAACCGCGCCCGATGTTGCTTAACTTCGGTGATCGGACGAGAACCGGTGTAGTCAACATGGTATGGCCGTTGGCGTCCTTATACTGTAGCCGCACCACGGAGGAAGCATTCGCCTCTTCTCCCAACACACGCAATCGCCGCTTTCCGTGGCACATTTGACGCAAAGCGCGTCTTTCCGCCTCGAAGGTGGCGCGGAGTGCGCGCTCGCCTCGGCGTCTCATAGGCGACTGCCGAACGTAGGTGAGACGCACAACACAGCTGCTCGATGCACCGCCTGTCATTCGTTTGGTGCGTGCGGCCTCCGACACCCACTGGCGACGCGCCTTGTTCCTGTTATCCGGCGCAGGGCTTGCGCGCGGCCGGGCGGCGGGGGCACTGCGCGGGGTGTTGCAGTGTCCTGCTGGACCGACGGAAGCTTTCTCACCTGCCTGACACACGCCGCGCTTCCAGATTTATGCGTAATTTGCGCGGTGCATTTGCATTCGCGCCTGTCCCCCCTCCCGTCCCGACTTGTCCCGACTTTGCTCGACTGCCGCTCGCTGCCGCTCGGGTCGCGGCCCATATGACAGCACAAGCACGAGAAACATCTGCGAGACGGGCGCGGGCCTGACCGGCGTGTCCGAGACGCCGTGGGCGGCCGTTCGGAGCTACTAGAGCAGCGCTGTGCCGTGCCATGGAAAGGTGCGAAACCAAGGACAGAAGACACAGAATTTTTGTTTACAAATTTGCACGTGTACACTGCTACAAAACAATAAGCCCGGACGTATTTCGGAACATTTCTGCCGCTTAATACTGTTTTGTTATTTCCAGAGACACTTTGGAAATCTTCCTTGGCACACGCTTCTTCAAACTGAGTTCCCTAATATCGTATCTTTTGTTTATTACAACAGATTTAAGTCATTGTGGAAACATCTTTGTCGCATCGGAAAGGTAGCGTGAAGAGACGGCTGGCAGGGCTGGCGACAAGAAAGCAAAATATGAAGACAGCCAGAGGTCCCAGGCAGTCGCCGATCCGAATACTAACGTTGTTGCTTAACTTGGGTGATGGCACGAGAACGGTTGGTTTTTTTTTATTTATTTATTTATTTAGTTACTTTTCGGAATTTAGCACTGCTGCGTAACAGTAGGCTCTGGCGCATTTCAAGAACACATCTGTCGATTGGTAGTGTTTTGTCATTTTCAACGAGTTCCTAGCACTCTTCCTTCGCGCATTCTTACTCAAACCGAGTTCATTACCGTAATTTCGTATCTTACGTTTAATACAGTACTTTAAAATGCTTGTGGAAGCATCTTTGTCGACACCTGAAAGTTATTATGAAAAGAGGCCTGGCAGGTGTAGCGACGTAAAAATGAAAAAATGAGAAAGAGCCAACAGCACGCGGTGTTCCCAGGCGGTCACCCATCCAAGTACTAACCGCGCCCGATGTTGCTTAACTTCGGTGATCGGACGAGAACCGGTGTAGTCAACATGGTATGGCCGTTGGCGTCCTTATACTGTAGCCGCACCACGGAGGAAGCATTCGCCTCTTCTCCCAACACACGCAATCGCCGCTTTCCGTGGCACATTTGACGCAAAGCGCGTCTTTCCACCTCGAAGGTGGCGCGGAGTGCGCGCTCGCCTCGGCGTCTCATAGGCGACTGCCGAACGTAGGTGAGACGCACAACACAGCTGCTCGATGCACCGCCTGTCATTCGTTTGGTGCGTGCGGCCTCCGACACCCACTGGCGACGCGCCTTGTTCCTGTTATCCGGCGCAGGGCTTGCGCGCGGCCGGGCGGCGGGGGCACTGCGCGGGGTGTTGCAGTGTCCTGCTGGACCGACGGAAGCTTTCTCACCTGCCTGACACACGCCGCGCTTCCAGATTTATGCGTAATTTGCGCGGTGCATTTGCATTCGCGCCTGTCCCCCCTCCCGTCCCGACTTGTCCCGACTTTGCTCGACTGCCGCTCGCTGCCGCTCGGGTCGCGGCCCATATGACAGCACAAGCACGAGAAACATCTGCGAGACGGGCGCGGGCCTGACCGGCGTGTCCGAGACGCCGTGGGCGGCCGTTCGGAGCTACTAGAGCAGCGCTGTGCCGTGCCATGGAAAGGTGCGAAACCAAGGACAGAAGACACAGAATTTTTGTTTACAAATTTGCACGTGTACACTGCTACAAAACAATAAGCCCGGACGTATTTCGGAACATTTCTGCCGCTTAATACTGTTTTGTTATTTCCAGAGACACTTTGGAAATCTTCCTTGGCACACGCTTCTTCAAACTGAGTTCCCTAATATCGTATCTTTTGTTTATTACAACAGATTTAAGTCATTGTGGAAACATCTTTGTCGCATCGGAAAGGTAGCGTGAAGAGACGGCTGGCAGGGCTGGCGACAAGAAAGCAAAATATGAAGACAGCCAGAGGTCCCAGGCAGTCGCCGATCCGAATACTAACGTTGTTGCTTAACTTGGGTGATGGCACGAGAACGGTTGGTTTTTTTTTATTTATTTATTTATTTAGTTACTTTTCGGAATTTAGCACTGCTGCGTAACAGTAGGCTCTGGCGCATTTCAAGAACACATCTGTCGATTGGTAGTGTTTTGTCATTTTCAACGAGTTCCTAGCACTCTTCCTTCGCGCATTCTTACTCAAACCGAGTTCATTACCGTAATTTCGTATCTTACGTTTAATACAGTACTTTAAAATGCTTGTGGAAGCATCTTTGTCGACACCTGAAAGTTATTATGAAAAGAGGCCTGGCAGGTGTAGCGACGTAAAAATGAAAAAATGAGAAAGAGCCAACAGCACGCGGTGTTCCCAGGCGGTCACCCATCCAAGTACTAACCGCGCCCGATGTTGCTTAACTTCGGTGATCGGACGAGAACCGGTGTAGTCAACATGGTATGGCCGTTGGCGTCCTTATACTGTAGCCGCACCACGGAGGAAGCATTCGCCTCTACTCCCAACACACGCAATCGCCGCTTTCCGTGGCACATTTGACGCAAAGCGCGTCTTTCCGCCTCGAAGGTGGCGCGGAGTGCGCGCTCGCCTCGGCGTCTCATAGGCGACTGCCGAACGTAGGTGAGACGCACAACACAGCTGCTCGATGCACCGCCTGTCATTCGTTTGGTGCGTGCGGCCTCCGACACCCACTGGCGACGCGCCTTGTTCCTGTTATCCGGCGCAGGGCTTGCGCGCGGCCGGGCGGCGGGGGCACTGCGCGGGGTGTTGCAGTGTCCTGCTGGACCGACGGAAGCTTTCTCACCTGCCTGACACACGCCGCGCTTCCAGATTTATGCGTAATTTGCGCGGTGCATTTGCATTCGCGCCTGTCCCCCCTCCCGTCCCGACTTGTCCCGACTTTGCTCGACTGCCGCTCGCTGCCGCTCGGGTCGCGGCCCATATGACAGCACAAGCACGAGAAACATCTGCGAGACGGGCGCGGGCCTGACCGGCGTGTCCGAGACGCCGTGGGCGGCCGTTCGGAGCTACTAGAGCAGCGCTGTGCCGTGCCATGGAAAGGTGCGAAACCAAGGACAGAAGACACAGAATTTTTGTTTACAAATTTGCACGTGTACACTGCTACAAAACAATAAGCCCGGACGTATTTCGGAACATTTCTGCCGCTTAATACTGTTTTGTTATTTCCAGAGACACTTTGGAAATCTTCCTTGGCACACGCTTCTTCAAACTGAGTTCCCTAATATCGTATCTTTTGTTTATTACAACAGATTTAAGTCATTGTGGAAACATCTTTGTCGCATCGGAAAGGTAGCGTGAAGAGACGGCTGGCAGGGCTGGCGACAAGAAAGCAAAATATGAAGACAGCCAGAGGTCCCAGGCAGTCGCCGATCCGAATACTAACGTTGTTGCTTAACTTGGGTGATGGCACGAGAACGGTTGGTTTTTTTTTATTTATTTATTTATTTAGTTACTTTTCGGAATTTAGCACTGCTGCGTAACAGTAGGCTCTGGCGCATTTCAAGAACACATCTGTCGATTGGTAGTGTTTTGTCATTTTCAACGAGTTCCTAGCACTCTTCCTTCGCGCATTCTTACTCAAACCGAGTTCATTACCGTAATTTCGTATCTTACGTTTAATACAGTACTTTAAAATGCTTGTGGAAGCATCTTTGTCGACACCTGAAAGTTATTATGAAAAGAGGCCTGGCAGGTGTAGCGACGTAAAAATGAAAAAATGAGAAAGAGCCAACAGCACGCGGTGTTCCCAGGCGGTCACCCATCCAAGTACTAACCGCGCCCGATGTTGCTTAACTTCGGTGATCGGACGAGAACCGGTGTAGTCAACATGGTATGGCCGTTGGCGTCCTTATACTGTAGCCGCACCACGGAGGAAGCATTCGCCTCTTCTCCCAACACACGCAATCGCCGCTTTCCGTGGCACATTTGACGCAAAGCGCGTCTTTCCGCCTCGAAGGTGGCGCGGAGTGCGCGCTCGCCTCGGCGTCTCATAGGCGACTGCCGAACGTAGGTGAGACGCACAACACAGCTGCTCGATGCACCGCCTGTCATTCGTTTGGTGCGTGCGGCCTCCGACACCCACTGGCGACGCGCCTTGTTCCTGTTATCCGGCGCAGGGCTTGCGCGCGGCCGGGCGGCGGGGGCACTGCGCGGGGTGTTGCAGTGTCCTGCTGGACCGACGGAAGCTTTCTCACCTGCCTGACACACGCCGCGCTTCCAGATTTATGCGTAATTTGCGCGGTGCATTTGCATTCGCGCCTGTCCCCCCTCCCGTCCCGACTTGTCCCGACTTTGCTCGACTGCCGCTCGCTGCCGCTCGGGTCGCGGCCCATATGACAGCACAAGCACGAGAAACATCTGCGAGACGGGCGCGGGCCTGACCGGCGTGTCCGAGACGCCGTGGGCGGCCGTTCGGAGCTACTAGAGCAGCGCTGTGCCGTGCCATGGAAAGGTGCGAAACCAAGGACAGAAGACACAGAATTTTTGTTTACAAATTTGCACGTGTACACTGCTACAAAACAATAAGCCCGGACGTATTTCGGAACATTTCTGCCGCTTAATACTGTTTTGTTATTTCCAGAGACACTTTGGAAATCTTCCTTGGCACACGCTTCTTCAAACTGAGTTCCCTAATATCGTATCTTTTGTTTATTACAACAGATTTAAGTCATTGTGGAAACATCTTTGTCGCATCGGAAAGGTAGCGTGAAGAGACGGCTGGCAGGGCTGGCGACAAGAAAGCAAAATATGAAGACAGCCAGAGGTCCCAGGCAGTCGCCGATCCGAATACTAACGTTGTTGCTTAACTTGGGTGATGGCACGAGAACGGTTGGTTTTTTTTTATTTATTTATTTATTTAGTTACTTTTCGGAATTTAGCACTGCTGCGTAACAGTAGGCTCTGGCGCATTTCAAGAACACATCTGTCGATTGGTAGTGTTTTGTCATTTTCAACGAGTTCCTAGCACTCTTCCTTCGCGCATTCTTACTCAAACCGAGTTCATTACCGTAATTTCGTATCTTACGTTTAATACAGTACTTTAAAATGCTTGTGGAAGCATCTTTGTCGACACCTGAAAGTTATTATGAAAAGAGGCCTGGCAGGTGTAGCGACGTAAAAATGAAAAAATGAGAAAGAGCCAACAGCACGCGGTGTTCCCAGGCGGTCACCCATCCAAGTACTAACCGCGCCCGATGTTGCTTAACTTCGGTGATCGGACGAGAACCGGTGTAGTCAACATGGTATGGCCGTTGGCGTCCTTATACTGTAGCCGCACCACGGAGGAAGCATTCGCCTCTTCTCCCAACACACGCAATCGCCGCTTTCCGTGGCACATTTGACGCAAAGCGCGTCTTTCCACCTCGAAGGTGGCGCGGAGTGCGCGCTCGCCTCGGCGTCTCATAGGCGACTGCCGAACGTAGGTGAGACGCACAACACAGCTGCTCGATGCACCGCCTGTCATTCGTTTGGTGCGTGCGGCCTCCGACACCCACTGGCGACGCGCCTTGTTCCTGTTATCCGGCGCAGGGCTTGCGCGCGGCCGGGCGGCGGGGGCACTGCGCGGGGTGTTGCAGTGTCCTGCTGGACCGACGGAAGCTTTCTCACCTGCCTGACACACGCCGCGCTTCCAGATTTATGCGTAATTTGCGCGGTGCATTTGCATTCGCGCCTGTCCCCCCTCCCGTCCCGACTTGTCCCGACTTTGCTCGACTGCCGCTCGCTGCCGCTCGGGTCGCGGCCCATATGACAGCACAAGCACGAGAAACATCTGCGAGACGGGCGCGGGCCTGACCGGCGTGTCCGAGACGCCGTGGGCGGCCGTTCGGAGCTACTAGAGCAGCGCTGTGCCGTGCCATGGAAAGGTGCGAAACCAAGGACAGAAGACACAGAATTTTTGTTTACAAATTTGCACGTGTACACTGCTACAAAACAATAAGCCCGGACGTATTTCGGAACATTTCTGCCGCTTAATACTGTTTTGTTATTTCCAGAGACACTTTGGAAATCTTCCTTGGCACACGCTTCTTCAAACTGAGTTCCCTAATATCGTATCTTTTGTTTATTACAACAGATTTAAGTCATTGTGGAAACATCTTTGTCGCATCGGAAAGGTAGCGTGAAGAGACGGCTGGCAGGGCTGGCGACAAGAAAGCAAAATATGAAGACAGCCAGAGGTCCCAGGCAGTCGCCGATCCGAATACTAACGTTGTTGCTTAACTTGGGTGATGGCACGAGAACGGTTGGTTTTTTTTTATTTATTTATTTATTTAGTTACTTTTCGGAATTTAGCACTGCTGCGTAACAGTAGGCTCTGGCGCATTTCAAGAACACATCTGTCGATTGGTAGTGTTTTGTCATTTTCAACGAGTTCCTAGCACTCTTCCTTCGCGCATTCTTACTCAAACCGAGTTCATTACCGTAATTTCGTATCTTACGTTTAATACAGTACTTTAAAATGCTTGTGGAAGCATCTTTGTCGACACCTGAAAGTTATTATGAAAAGAGGCCTGGCAGGTGTAGCGACGTAAAAATGAAAAAATGAGAAAGAGCCAACAGCACGCGGTGTTCCCAGGCGGTCACCCATCCAAGTACTAACCGCGCCCGATGTTGCTTAACTTCGGTGATCGGACGAGAACCGGTGTAGTCAACATGGTATGGCCGTTGGCGTCCTTATACTGTAGCCGCACCACGGAGGAAGCATTCGCCTCTACTCCCAACACACGCAATCGCCGCTTTCCGTGGCACATTTGACGCAAAGCGCGTCTTTCCGCCTCGAAGGTGGCGCGGAGTGCGCGCTCGCCTCGGCGTCTCATAGGCGACTGCCGAACGTAGGTGAGACGCACAACACAGCTGCTCGATGCACCGCCTGTCATTCGTTTGGTGCGTGCGGCCTCCGACACCCACTGGCGACGCGCCTTGTTCCTGTTATCCGGCGCAGGGCTTGCGCGCGGCCGGGCGGCGGGGGCACTGCGCGGGGTGTTGCAGTGTCCTGCTGGACCGACGGAAGCTTTCTCACCTGCCTGACACACGCCGCGCTTCCAGATTTATGCGTAATTTGCGCGGTGCATTTGCATTCGCGCCTGTCCCCCCTCCCGTCCCGACTTGTCCCGACTTTGCTCGACTGCCGCTCGCTGCCGCTCGGGTCGCGGCCCATATGACAGCACAAGCACGAGAAACATCTGCGAGACGGGCGCGGGCCTGACCGGCGTGTCCGAGACGCCGTGGGCGGCCGTTCGGAGCTACTAGAGCAGCGCTGTGCCGTGCCATGGAAAGGTGCGAAACCAAGGACAGAAGACACAGAATTTTTGTTTACAAATTTGCACGTGTACACTGCTACAAAACAATAAGCCCGGACGTATTTCGGAACATTTCTGCCGCTTAATACTGTTTTGTTATTTCCAGAGACACTTTGGAAATCTTCCTTGGCACACGCTTCTTCAAACTGAGTTCCCTAATATCGTATCTTTTGTTTATTACAACAGATTTAAGTCATTGTGGAAACATCTTTGTCGCATCGGAAAGGTAGCGTGAAGAGACGGCTGGCAGGGCTGGCGACAAGAAAGCAAAATATGAAGACAGCCAGAGGTCCCAGGCAGTCGCCGATCCGAATACTAACGTTGTTGCTTAACTTGGGTGATGGCACGAGAACGGTTGGTTTTTTTTTATTTATTTATTTATTTAGTTACTTTTCGGAATTTAGCACTGCTGCGTAACAGTAGGCTCTGGCGCATTTCAAGAACACATCTGTCGATTGGTAGTGTTTTGTCATTTTCAACGAGTTCCTAGCACTCTTCCTTCGCGCATTCTTACTCAAACCGAGTTCATTACCGTAATTTCGTATCTTACGTTTAATACAGTACTTTAAAATGCTTGTGGAAGCATCTTTGTCGACACCTGAAAGTTATTATGAAAAGAGGCCTGGCAGGTGTAGCGACGTAAAAATGAAAAAATGAGAAAGAGCCAACAGCACGCGGTGTTCCCAGGCGGTCACCCATCCAAGTACTAACCGCGCCCGATGTTGCTTAACTTCGGTGATCGGACGAGAACCGGTGTAGTCAACATGGTATGGCCGTTGGCGTCCTTATACTGTAGCCGCACCACGGAGGAAGCATTCGCCTCTTCTCCCAACACACGCAATCGCCGCTTTCCGTGGCACATTTGACGCAAAGCGCGTCTTTCCGCCTCGAAGGTGGCGCGGAGTGCGCGCTCGCCTCGGCGTCTCATAGGCGACTGCCGAACGTAGGTGAGACGCACAACACAGCTGCTCGATGCACCGCCTGTCATTCGTTTGGTGCGTGCGGCCTCCGACACCCACTGGCGACGCGCCTTGTTCCTGTTATCCGGCGCAGGGCTTGCGCGCGGCCGGGCGGCGGGGGCACTGCGCGGGGTGTTGCAGTGTCCTGCTGGACCGACGGAAGCTTTCTCACCTGCCTGACACACGCCGCGCTTCCAGATTTATGCGTAATTTGCGCGGTGCATTTGCATTCGCGCCTGTCCCCCCTCCCGTCCCGACTTGTCCCGACTTTGCTCGACTGCCGCTCGCTGCCGCTCGGGTCGCGGCCCATATGACAGCACAAGCACGAGAAACATCTGCGAGACGGGCGCGGGCCTGACCGGCGTGTCCGAGACGCCGTGGGCGGCCGTTCGGAGCTACTAGAGCAGCGCTGTGCCGTGCCATGGAAAGGTGCGAAACCAAGGACAGAAGACACAGAATTTTTGTTTACAAATTTGCACGTGTACACTGCTACAAAACAATAAGCCCGGACGTATTTCGGAACATTTCTGCCGCTTAATACTGTTTTGTTATTTCCAGAGACACTTTGGAAATCTTCCTTGGCACACGCTTCTTCAAACTGAGTTCCCTAATATCGTATCTTTTGTTTATTACAACAGATTTAAGTCATTGTGGAAACATCTTTGTCGCATCGGAAAGGTAGCGTGAAGAGACGGCTGGCAGGGCTGGCGACAAGAAAGCAAAATATGAAGACAGCCAGAGGTCCCAGGCAGTCGCCGATCCGAATACTAACGTTGTTGCTTAACTTGGGTGATGGCACGAGAACGGTTGGTTTTTTTTTATTTATTTATTTATTTAGTTACTTTTCGGAATTTAGCACTGCTGCGTAACAGTAGGCTCTGGCGCATTTCAAGAACACATCTGTCGATTGGTAGTGTTTTGTCATTTTCAACGAGTTCCTAGCACTCTTCCTTCGCGCATTCTTACTCAAACCGAGTTCATTACCGTAATTTCGTATCTTACGTTTAATACAGTACTTTAAAATGCTTGTGGAAGCATCTTTGTCGACACCTGAAAGTTATTATGAAAAGAGGCCTGGCAGGTGTAGCGACGTAAAAATGAAAAAATGAGAAAGAGCCAACAGCACGCGGTGTTCCCAGGCGGTCACCCATCCAAGTACTAACCGCGCCCGATGTTGCTTAACTTCGGTGATCGGACGAGAACCGGTGTAGTCAACATGGTATGGCCGTTGGCGTCCTTATACTGTAGCCGCACCACGGAGGAAGCATTCGCCTCTACTCCCAACACACGCAATCGCCGCTTTCCGTGGCACATTTGACGCAAAGCGCGTCTTTCCGCCTCGAAGGTGGCGCGGAGTGCGCGCTCGCCTCGGCGTCTCATAGGCGACTGCCGAACGTAGGTGAGACGCACAACACAGCTGCTCGATGCACCGCCTGTCATTCGTTTGGTGCGTGCGGCCTCCGACACCCACTGGCGACGCGCCTTGTTCCTGTTATCCGGCGCAGGGCTTGCGCGCGGCCGGGCGGCGGGGGCACTGCGCGGGGTGTTGCAGTGTCCTGCTGGACCGACGGAAGCTTTCTCACCTGCCTGACACACGCCGCGCTTCCAGATTTATGCGTAATTTGCGCGGTGCATTTGCATTCGCGCCTGTCCCCCCTCCCGTCCCGACTTGTCCCGACTTTGCTCGACTGCCGCTCGCTGCCGCTCGGGTCGCGGCCCATATGACAGCACAAGCACGAGAAACATCTGCGAGACGGGCGCGGGCCTGACCGGCGTGTCCGAGACGCCGTGGGCGGCCGTTCGGAGCTACTAGAGCAGCGCTGTGCCGTGCCATGGAAAGGTGCGAAACCAAGGACAGAAGACACAGAATTTTTGTTTACAAATTTGCACGTGTACACTGCTACAAAACAATAAGCCCGGACGTATTTCGGAACATTTCTGCCGCTTAATACTGTTTTGTTATTTCCAGAGACACTTTGGAAATCTTCCTTGGCACACGCTTCTTCAAACTGAGTTCCCTAATATCGTATCTTTTGTTTATTACAACAGATTTAAGTCATTGTGGAAACATCTTTGTCGCATCGGAAAGGTAGCGTGAAGAGACGGCTGGCAGGGCTGGCGACAAGAAAGCAAAATATGAAGACAGCCAGAGGTCCCAGGCAGTCGCCGATCCGAATACTAACGTTGTTGCTTAACTTGGGTGATGGCACGAGAACGGTTGGTTTTTTTTTATTTATTTATTTATTTAGTTACTTTTCGGAATTTAGCACTGCTGCGTAACAGTAGGCTCTGGCGCATTTCAAGAACACATCTGTCGATTGGTAGTGTTTTGTCATTTTCAACGAGTTCCTAGCACTCTTCCTTCGCGCATTCTTACTCAAACCGAGTTCATTACCGTAATTTCGTATCTTACGTTTAATACAGTACTTTAAAATGCTTGTGGAAGCATCTTTGTCGACACCTGAAAGTTATTATGAAAAGAGGCCTGGCAGGTGTAGCGACGTAAAAATGAAAAAATGAGAAAGAGCCAACAGCACGCGGTGTTCCCAGGCGGTCACCCATCCAAGTACTAACCGCGCCCGATGTTGCTTAACTTCGGTGATCGGACGAGAACCGGTGTAGTCAACATGGTATGGCCGTTGGCGTCCTTATACTGTAGCCGCACCACGGAGGAAGCATTCGCCTCTTCTCCCAACACACGCAATCGCCGCTTTCCGTGGCACATTTGACGCAAAGCGCGTCTTTCCGCCTCGAAGGTGGCGCGGAGTGCGCGCTCGCCTCGGCGTCTCATAGGCGACTGCCGAACGTAGGTGAGACGCACAACACAGCTGCTCGATGCACCGCCTGTCATTCGTTTGGTGCGTGCGGCCTCCGACACCCACTGGCGACGCGCCTTGTTCCTGTTATCCGGCGCAGGGCTTGCGCGCGGCCGGGCGGCGGGGGCACTGCGCGGGGTGTTGCAGTGTCCTGCTGGACCGACGGAAGCTTTCTCACCTGCCTGACACACGCCGCGCTTCCAGATTTATGCGTAATTTGCGCGGTGCATTTGCATTCGCGCCTGTCCCCCCTCCCGTCCCGACTTGTCCCGACTTTGCTCGACTGCCGCTCGCTGCCGCTCGGGTCGCGGCCCATATGACAGCACAAGCACGAGAAACATCTGCGAGACGGGCGCGGGCCTGACCGGCGTGTCCGAGACGCCGTGGGCGGCCGTTCGGAGCTACTAGAGCAGCGCTGTGCCGTGCCATGGAAAGGTGCGAAACCAAGGACAGAAGACACAGAATTTTTGTTTACAAATTTGCACGTGTACACTGCTACAAAACAATAAGCCCGGACGTATTTCGGAACATTTCTGCCGCTTAATACTGTTTTGTTATTTCCAGAGACACTTTGGAAATCTTCCTTGGCACACGCTTCTTCAAACTGAGTTCCCTAATATCGTATCTTTTGTTTATTACAACAGATTTAAGTCATTGTGGAAACATCTTTGTCGCATCGGAAAGGTAGCGTGAAGAGACGGCTGGCAGGGCTGGCGACAAGAAAGCAAAATATGAAGACAGCCAGAGGTCCCAGGCAGTCGCCGATCCGAATACTAACGTTGTTGCTTAACTTGGGTGATGGCACGAGAACGGTTGGTTTTTTTTTATTTATTTATTTATTTAGTTACTTTTCGGAATTTAGCACTGCTGCGTAACAGTAGGCTCTGGCGCATTTCAAGAACACATCTGTCGATTGGTAGTGTTTTGTCATTTTCAACGAGTTCCTAGCACTCTTCCTTCGCGCATTCTTACTCAAACCGAGTTCATTACCGTAATTTCGTATCTTACGTTTAATACAGTACTTTAAAATGCTTGTGGAAGCATCTTTGTCGACACCTGAAAGTTATTATGAAAAGAGGCCTGGCAGGTGTAGCGACGTAAAAATGAAAAAATGAGAAAGAGCCAACAGCACGCGGTGTTCCCAGGCGGTCACCCATCCAAGTACTAACCGCGCCCGATGTTGCTTAACTTCGGTGATCGGACGAGAACCGGTGTAGTCAACATGGTATGGCCGTTGGCGTCCTTATACTGTAGCCGCACCACGGAGGAAGCATTCGCCTCTTCTCCCAACACACGCAATCGCCGCTTTCCGTGGCACATTTGACGCAAAGCGCGTCTTTCCACCTCGAAGGTGGCGCGGAGTGCGCGCTCGCCTCGGCGTCTCATAGGCGACTGCCGAACGTAGGTGAGACGCACAACACAGCTGCTCGATGCACCGCCTGTCATTCGTTTGGTGCGTGCGGCCTCCGACACCCACTGGCGACGCGCCTTGTTCCTGTTATCCGGCGCAGGGCTTGCGCGCGGCCGGGCGGCGGGGGCACTGCGCGGGGTGTTGCAGTGTCCTGCTGGACCGACGGAAGCTTTCTCACCTGCCTGACACACGCCGCGCTTCCAGATTTATGCGTAATTTGCGCGGTGCATTTGCATTCGCGCCTGTCCCCCCTCCCGTCCCGACTTGTCCCGACTTTGCTCGACTGCCGCTCGCTGCCGCTCGGGTCGCGGCCCATATGACAGCACAAGCACGAGAAACATCTGCGAGACGGGCGCGGGCCTGACCGGCGTGTCCGAGACGCCGTGGGCGGCCGTTCGGAGCTACTAGAGCAGCGCTGTGCCGTGCCATGGAAAGGTGCGAAACCAAGGACAGAAGACACAGAATTTTTGTTTACAAATTTGCACGTGTACACTGCTACAAAACAATAAGCCCGGACGTATTTCGGAACATTTCTGCCGCTTAATACTGTTTTGTTATTTCCAGAGACACTTTGGAAATCTTCCTTGGCACACGCTTCTTCAAACTGAGTTCCCTAATATCGTATCTTTTGTTTATTACAACAGATTTAAGTCATTGTGGAAACATCTTTGTCGCATCGGAAAGGTAGCGTGAAGAGACGGCTGGCAGGGCTGGCGACAAGAAAGCAAAATATGAAGACAGCCAGAGGTCCCAGGCAGTCGCCGATCCGAATACTAACGTTGTTGCTTAACTTGGGTGATGGCACGAGAACGGTTGGTTTTTTTTTATTTATTTATTTATTTAGTTACTTTTCGGAATTTAGCACTGCTGCGTAACAGTAGGCTCTGGCGCATTTCAAGAACACATCTGTCGATTGGTAGTGTTTTGTCATTTTCAACGAGTTCCTAGCACTCTTCCTTCGCGCATTCTTACTCAAACCGAGTTCATTACCGTAATTTCGTATCTTACGTTTAATACAGTACTTTAAAATGCTTGTGGAAGCATCTTTGTCGACACCTGAAAGTTATTATGAAAAGAGGCCTGGCAGGTGTAGCGACGTAAAAATGAAAAAATGAGAAAGAGCCAACAGCACGCGGTGTTCCCAGGCGGTCACCCATCCAAGTACTAACCGCGCCCGATGTTGCTTAACTTCGGTGATCGGACGAGAACCGGTGTAGTCAACACGGTATGGCCGTTGGCGTCCTTATACTGTAGCCGCACCACGGAGGAAGCATTCGCCTCTTCTCCCAACACACGCAATCGCCGCTTTCCGTGGCACATTTGACGCAAAGCGCGTCTTTCCGCCTCGAAGGTGGCGCGGAGTGCGCGCTCGCCTCGGCGTCTCATAGGCGACTGCCGAACGTAGGTGAGACGCACAACACAGCTGCTCGATGCACCGCCTGTCATTCGTTTGGTGCGTGCGGCCTCCGACACCCACTGGCGACGCGCCTTGTTCCTGTTATCCGGCGCAGGGCTTGCGCGCGGCCGGGCGGCGGGGGCACTGCGCGGGGTGTTGCAGTGTCCTGCTGGACCGACGGAAGCTTTCTCACCTGCCTGACACACGCCGCGCTTCCAGATTTATGCGTAATTTGCGCGGTGCATTTGCATTCGCGCCTGTCCCCCCTCCCGTCCCGACTTGTCCCGACTTTGCTCGACTGCCGCTCGCTGCCGCTCGGGTCGCGGCCCATATGACAGCACAAGCACGAGAAACATCTGCGAGACGGGCGCGGGCCTGACCGGCGTGTCCGAGACGCCGTGGGCGGCCGTTCGGAGCTACTAGAGCAGCGCTGTGCCGTGCCATGGAAAGGTGCGAAACCAAGGACAGAAGACACAGAATTTTTGTTTACAAATTTGCACGTGTACACTGCTACAAAACAATAAGCCCGGACGTATTTCGGAACATTTCTGCCGCTTAATACTGTTTTGTTATTTCCAGAGACACTTTGGAAATCTTCCTTGGCACACGCTTCTTCAAACTGAGTTCCCTAATATCGTATCTTTTGTTTATTACAACAGATTTAAGTCATTGTGGAAACATCTTTGTCGCATCGGAAAGGTAGCGTGAAGAGACGGCTGGCAGGGCTGGCGACAAGAAAGCAAAATATGAAGACAGCCAGAGGTCCCAGGCAGTCGCCGATCCGAATACTAACGTTGTTGCTTAACTTGGGTGATGGCACGAGAACGGTTGGTTTTTTTTTATTTATTTATTTATTTAGTTACTTTTCGGAATTTAGCACTGCTGCGTAACAGTAGGCTCTGGCGCATTTCAAGAACACATCTGTCGATTGGTAGTGTTTTGTCATTTTCAACGAGTTCCTAGCACTCTTCCTTCGCGCATTCTTACTCAAACCGAGTTCATTACCGTAATTTCGTATCTTACGTTTAATACAGTACTTTAAAATGCTTGTGGAAGCATCTTTGTCGACACCTGAAAGTTATTATGAAAAGAGGCCTGGCAGGTGTAGCGACGTAAAAATGAAAAAATGAGAAAGAGCCAACAGCACGCGGTGTTCCCAGGCGGTCACCCATCCAAGTACTAACCGCGCCCGATGTTGCTTAACTTCGGTGATCGGACGAGAACCGGTGTAGTCAACATGGTATGGCCGTTGGCGTCCTTATACTGTAGCCGCACCACGGAGGAAGCATTCGCCTCTTCTCCCAACACACGCAATCGCCGCTTTCCGTGGCACATTTGACGCAAAGCGCGTCTTTCCGCCTCGAAGGTGGCGCGGAGTGCGCGCTCGCCTCGGCGTCTCATAGGCGACTGCCGAACGTAGGTGAGACGCACAACACAGCTGCTCGATGCACCGCCTGTCATTCGTTTGGTGCGTGCGGCCTCCGACACCCACTGGCGACGCGCCTTGTTCCTGTTATCCGGCGCAGGGCTTGCGCGCGGCCGGGCGGCGGGGGCACTGCGCGGGGTGTTGCAGTGTCCTGCTGGACCGACGGAAGCTTTCTCACCTGCCTGACACACGCCGCGCTTCCAGATTTATGCGTAATTTGCGCGGTGCATTTGCATTCGCGCCTGTCCCCCCTCCCGTCCCGACTTGTCCCGACTTTGCTCGACTGCCGCTCGCTGCCGCTCGGGTCGCGGCCCATATGACAGCACAAGCACGAGAAACATCTGCGAGACGGGCGCGGGCCTGACCGGCGTGTCCGAGACGCCGTGGGCGGCCGTTCGGAGCTACTAGAGCAGCGCTGTGCCGTGCCATGGAAAGGTGCGAAACCAAGGACAGAAGACACAGAATTTTTGTTTACAAATTTGCACGTGTACACTGCTACAAAACAATAAGCCCGGACGTATTTCGGAACATTTCTGCCGCTTAATACTGTTTTGTTATTTCCAGAGACACTTTGGAAATCTTCCTTGGCACACGCTTCTTCAAACTGAGTTCCCTAATATCGTATCTTTTGTTTATTACAACAGATTTAAGTCATTGTGGAAACATCTTTGTCGCATCGGAAAGGTAGCGTGAAGAGACGGCTGGCAGGGCTGGCGACAAGAAAGCAAAATATGAAGACAGCCAGAGGTCCCAGGCAGTCGCCGATCCGAATACTAACGTTGTTGCTTAACTTGGGTGATGGCACGAGAACGGTTGGTTTTTTTTTATTTATTTATTTATTTAGTTACTTTTCGGAATTTAGCACTGCTGCGTAACAGTAGGCTCTGGCGCATTTCAAGAACACATCTGTCGATTGGTAGTGTTTTGTCATTTTCAACGAGTTCCTAGCACTCTTCCTTCGCGCATTCTTACTCAAACCGAGTTCATTACCGTAATTTCGTATCTTACGTTTAATACAGTACTTTAAAATGCTTGTGGAAGCATCTTTGTCGACACCTGAAAGTTATTATGAAAAGAGGCCTGGCAGGTGTAGCGACGTAAAAATGAAAAAATGAGAAAGAGCCAACAGCACGCGGTGTTCCCAGGCGGTCACCCATCCAAGTACTAACCGCGCCCGATGTTGCTTAACTTCGGTGATCGGACGAGAACCGGTGTAGTCAACATGGTATGGCCGTTGGCGTCCTTATACTGTAGCCGCACCACGGAGGAAGCATTCGCCTCTTCTCCCAACACACGCAATCGCCGCTTTCCGTGGCACATTTGACGCAAAGCGCGTCTTTCCGCCTCGAAGGTGGCGCGGAGTGCGCGCTCGCCTCGGCGTCTCATAGGCGACTGCCGAACGTAGGTGAGACGCACAACACAGCTGCTCGATGCACCGCCTGTCATTCGTTTGGTGCGTGCGGCCTCCGACACCCACTGGCGACGCGCCTTGTTCCTGTTATCCGGCGCAGGGCTTGCGCGCGGCCGGGCGGCGGGGGCACTGCGCGGGGTGTTGCAGTGTCCTGCTGGACCGACGGAAGCTTTCTCACCTGCCTGACACACGCCGCGCTTCCAGATTTATGCGTAATTTGCGCGGTGCATTTGCATTCGCGCCTGTCCCCCCTCCCGTCCCGACTTGTCCCGACTTTGCTCGACTGCCGCTCGCTGCCGCTCGGGTCGCGGCCCATATGACAGCACAAGCACGAGAAACATCTGCGAGACGGGCGCGGGCCTGACCGGCGTGTCCGAGACGCCGTGGGCGGCCGTTCGGAGCTACTAGAGCAGCGCTGTGCCGTGCCATGGAAAGGTGCGAAACCAAGGACAGAAGACACAGAATTTTTGTTTACAAATTTGCACGTGTACACTGCTACAAAACAATAAGCCCGGACGTATTTCGGAACATTTCTGCCGCTTAATACTGTTTTGTTATTTCCAGAGACACTTTGGAAATCTTCCTTGGCACACGCTTCTTCAAACTGAGTTCCCTAATATCGTATCTTTTGTTTATTACAACAGATTTAAGTCATTGTGGAAACATCTTTGTCGCATCGGAAAGGTAGCGTGAAGAGACGGCTGGCAGGGCTGGCGACAAGAAAGCAAAATATGAAGACAGCCAGAGGTCCCAGGCAGTCGCCGATCCGAATACTAACGTTGTTGCTTAACTTGGGTGATGGCACGAGAACGGTTGGTTTTTTTTTATTTATTTATTTATTTAGTTACTTTTCGGAATTTAGCACTGCTGCGTAACAGTAGGCTCTGGCGCATTTCAAGAACACATCTGTCGATTGGTAGTGTTTTGTCATTTTCAACGAGTTCCTAGCACTCTTCCTTCGCGCATTCTTACTCAAACCGAGTTCATTACCGTAATTTCGTATCTTACGTTTAATACAGTACTTTAAAATGCTTGTGGAAGCATCTTTGTCGACACCTGAAAGTTATTATGAAAAGAGGCCTGGCAGGTGTAGCGACGTAAAAATGAAAAAATGAGAAAGAGCCAACAGCACGCGGTGTTCCCAGGCGGTCACCCATCCAAGTACTAACCGCGCCCGATGTTGCTTAACTTCGGTGATCGGACGAGAACCGGTGTAGTCAACATGGTATGGCCGTTGGCGTCCTTATACTGTAGCCGCACCACGGAGGAAGCATTCGCCTCTTCTCCCAACACACGCAATCGCCGCTTTCCGTGGCACATTTGACGCAAAGCGCGTCTTTCCACCTCGAAGGTGGCGCGGAGTGCGCGCTCGCCTCGGCGTCTCATAGGCGACTGCCGAACGTAGGTGAGACGCACAACACAGCTGCTCGATGCACCGCCTGTCATTCGTTTGGTGCGTGCGGCCTCCGACACCCACTGGCGACGCGCCTTGTTCCTGTTATCCGGCGCAGGGCTTGCGCGCGGCCGGGCGGCGGGGGCACTGCGCGGGGTGTTGCAGTGTCCTGCTGGACCGACGGAAGCTTTCTCACCTGCCTGACACACGCCGCGCTTCCAGATTTATGCGTAATTTGCGCGGTGCATTTGCATTCGCGCCTGTCCCCCCTCCCGTCCCGACTTGTCCCGACTTTGCTCGACTGCCGCTCGCTGCCGCTCGGGTCGCGGCCCATATGACAGCACAAGCACGAGAAACATCTGCGAGACGGGCGCGGGCCTGACCGGCGTGTCCGAGACGCCGTGGGCGGCCGTTCGGAGCTACTAGAGCAGCGCTGTGCCGTGCCATGGAAAGGTGCGAAACCAAGGACAGAAGACACAGAATTTTTGTTTACAAATTTGCACGTGTACACTGCTACAAAACAATAAGCCCGGACGTATTTCGGAACATTTCTGCCGCTTAATACTGTTTTGTTATTTCCAGAGACACTTTGGAAATCTTCCTTGGCACACGCTTCTTCAAACTGAGTTCCCTAATATCGTATCTTTTGTTTATTACAACAGATTTAAGTCATTGTGGAAACATCTTTGTCGCATCGGAAAGGTAGCGTGAAGAGACGGCTGGCAGGGCTGGCGACAAGAAAGCAAAATATGAAGACAGCCAGAGGTCCCAGGCAGTCGCCGATCCGAATACTAACGTTGTTGCTTAACTTGGGTGATGGCACGAGAACGGTTGGTTTTTTTTTATTTATTTATTTATTTAGTTACTTTTCGGAATTTAGCACTGCTGCGTAACAGTAGGCTCTGGCGCATTTCAAGAACACATCTGTCGATTGGTAGTGTTTTGTCATTTTCAACGAGTTCCTAGCACTCTTCCTTCGCGCATTCTTACTCAAACCGAGTTCATTACCGTAATTTCGTATCTTACGTTTAATACAGTACTTTAAAATGCTTGTGGAAGCATCTTTGTCGACACCTGAAAGTTATTATGAAAAGAGGCCTGGCAGGTGTAGCGACGTAAAAATGAAAAAATGAGAAAGAGCCAACAGCACGCGGTGTTCCCAGGCGGTCACCCATCCAAGTACTAACCGCGCCCGATGTTGCTTAACTTCGGTGATCGGACGAGAACCGGTGTAGTCAACATGGTATGGCCGTTGGCGTCCTTATACTGTAGCCGCACCACGGAGGAAGCATTCGCCTCTTCTCCCAACACACGCAATCGCCGCTTTCCGTGGCACATTTGACGCAAAGCGCGTCTTTCCGCCTCGAAGGTGGCGCGGAGTGCGCGCTCGCCTCGGCGTCTCATAGGCGACTGCCGAACGTAGGTGAGACGCACAACACAGCTGCTCGATGCACCGCCTGTCATTCGTTTGGTGCGTGCGGCCTCCGACACCCACTGGCGACGCGCCTTGTTCCTGTTATCCGGCGCAGGGCTTGCGCGCGGCCGGGCGGCGGGGGCACTGCGCGGGGTGTTGCAGTGTCCTGCTGGACCGACGGAAGCTTTCTCACCTGCCTGACACACGCCGCGCTTCCAGATTTATGCGTAATTTGCGCGGTGCATTTGCATTCGCGCCTGTCCCCCCTCCCGTCCCGACTTGTCCCGACTTTGCTCGACTGCCGCTCGCTGCCGCTCGGGTCGCGGCCCATATGACAGCACAAGCACGAGAAACATCTGCGAGACGGGCGCGGGCCTGACCGGCGTGTCCGAGACGCCGTGGGCGGCCGTTCGGAGCTACTAGAGCAGCGCTGTGCCGTGCCATGGAAAGGTGCGAAACCAAGGACAGAAGACACAGAATTTTTGTTTACAAATTTGCACGTGTACACTGCTACAAAACAATAAGCCCGGACGTATTTCGGAACATTTCTGCCGCTTAATACTGTTTTGTTATTTCCAGAGACACTTTGGAAATCTTCCTTGGCACACGCTTCTTCAAACTGAGTTCCCTAATATCGTATCTTTTGTTTATTACAACAGATTTAAGTCATTGTGGAAACATCTTTGTCGCATCGGAAAGGTAGCGTGAAGAGACGGCTGGCAGGGCTGGCGACAAGAAAGCAAAATATGAAGACAGCCAGAGGTCCCAGGCAGTCGCCGATCCGAATACTAACGTTGTTGCTTAACTTGGGTGATGGCACGAGAACGGTTGGTTTTTTTTTATTTATTTATTTATTTAGTTACTTTTCGGAATTTAGCACTGCTGCGTAACAGTAGGCTCTGGCGCATTTCAAGAACACATCTGTCGATTGGTAGTGTTTTGTCATTTTCAACGAGTTCCTAGCACTCTTCCTTCGCGCATTCTTACTCAAACCGAGTTCATTACCGTAATTTCGTATCTTACGTTTAATACAGTACTTTAAAATGCTTGTGGAAGCATCTTTGTCGACACCTGAAAGTTATTATGAAAAGAGGCCTGGCAGGTGTAGCGACGTAAAAATGAAAAAATGAGAAAGAGCCAACAGCACGCGGTGTTCCCAGGCGGTCACCCATCCAAGTACTAACCGCGCCCGATGTTGCTTAACTTCGGTGATCGGACGAGAACCGGTGTAGTCAACATGGTATGGCCGTTGGCGTCCTTATACTGTAGCCGCACCACGGAGGAAGCATTCGCCTCTTCTCCCAACACACGCAATCGCCGCTTTCCGTGGCACATTTGACGCAAAGCGCGTCTTTCCGCCTCGAAGGTGGCGCGGAGTGCGCGCTCGCCTCGGCGTCTCATAGGCGACTGCCGAACGTAGGTGAGACGCACAACACAGCTGCTCGATGCACCGCCTGTCATTCGTTTGGTGCGTGCGGCCTCCGACACCCACTGGCGACGCGCCTTGTTCCTGTTATCCGGCGCAGGGCTTGCGCGCGGCCGGGCGGCGGGGGCACTGCGCGGGGTGTTGCAGTGTCCTGCTGGACCGACGGAAGCTTTCTCACCTGCCTGACACACGCCGCGCTTCCAGATTTATGCGTAATTTGCGCGGTGCATTTGCATTCGCGCCTGTCCCCCCTCCCGTCCCGACTTGTCCCGACTTTGCTCGACTGCCGCTCGCTGCCGCTCGGGTCGCGGCCCATATGACAGCACAAGCACGAGAAACATCTGCGAGACGGGCGCGGGCCTGACCGGCGTGTCCGAGACGCCGTGGGCGGCCGTTCGGAGCTACTAGAGCAGCGCTGTGCCGTGCCATGGAAAGGTGCGAAACCAAGGACAGAAGACACAGAATTTTTGTTTACAAATTTGCACGTGTACACTGCTACAAAACAATAAGCCCGGACGTATTTCGGAACATTTCTGCCGCTTAATACTGTTTTGTTATTTCCAGAGACACTTTGGAAATCTTCCTTGGCACACGCTTCTTCAAACTGAGTTCCCTAATATCGTATCTTTTGTTTATTACAACAGATTTAAGTCATTGTGGAAACATCTTTGTCGCATCGGAAAGGTAGCGTGAAGAGACGGCTGGCAGGGCTGGCGACAAGAAAGCAAAATATGAAGACAGCCAGAGGTCCCAGGCAGTCGCCGATCCGAATACTAACGTTGTTGCTTAACTTGGGTGATGGCACGAGAACGGTTGGTTTTTTTTTTATTTATTTATTTATTTAGTTACTTTTCGGAATTTAGCACTGCTGCGTAACAGTAGGCTCTGGCGCATTTCAAGAACACATCTGTCGATTGGTAGTGTTTTGTCATTTTCAACGAGTTCCTAGCACTCTTCCTTCGCGCATTCTTACTCAAACCGAGTTCATTACCGTAATTTCGTATCTTACGTTTAATACAGTACTTTAAAATGCTTGTGGAAGCATCTTTGTCGACACCTGAAAGTTATTATGAAAAGAGGCCTGGCAGGTGTAGCGACGTAAAAATGAAAAAATGAGAAAGAGCCAACAGCACGCGGTGTTCCCAGGCGGTCACCCATCCAAGTACTAACCGCGCCCGATGTTGCTTAACTTCGGTGATCGGACGAGAACCGGTGTAGTCAACATGGTATGGCCGTTGGCGTCCTTATACTGTAGCCGCACCACGGAGGAAGCATTCGCCTCTTCTCCCAACACACGCAATCGCCGCTTTCCGTGGCACATTTGACGCAAAGCGCGTCTTTCCACCTCGAAGGTGGCGCGGAGTGCGCGCTCGCCTCGGCGTCTCATAGGCGACTGCCGAACGTAGGTGAGACGCACAACACAGCTGCTCGATGCACCGCCTGTCATTCGTTTGGTGCGTGCGGCCTCCGACACCCACTGGCGACGCGCCTTGTTCCTGTTATCCGGCGCAGGGCTTGCGCGCGGCCGGGCGGCGGGGGCACTGCGCGGGGTGTTGCAGTGTCCTGCTGGACCGACGGAAGCTTTCTCACCTGCCTGACACACGCCGCGCTTCCAGATTTATGCGTAATTTGCGCGGTGCATTTGCATTCGCGCCTGTCCCCCCTCCCGTCCCGACTTGTCCCGACTTTGCTCGACTGCCGCTCGCTGCCGCTCGGGTCGCGGCCCATATGACAGCACAAGCACGAGAAACATCTGCGAGACGGGCGCGGGCCTGACCGGCGTGTCCGAGACGCCGTGGGCGGCCGTTCGGAGCTACTAGAGCAGCGCTGTGCCGTGCCATGGAAAGGTGCGAAACCAAGGACAGAAGACACAGAATTTTTGTTTACAAATTTGCACGTGTACACTGCTACAAAACAATAAGCCCGGACGTATTTCGGAACATTTCTGCCGCTTAATACTGTTTTGTTATTTCCAGAGACACTTTGGAAATCTTCCTTGGCACACGCTTCTTCAAACTGAGTTCCCTAATATCGTATCTTTTGTTTATTACAACAGATTTAAGTCATTGTGGAAACATCTTTGTCGCATCGGAAAGGTAGCGTGAAGAGACGGCTGGCAGGGCTGGCGACAAGAAAGCAAAATATGAAGACAGCCAGAGGTCCCAGGCAGTCGCCGATCCGAATACTAACGTTGTTGCTTAACTTGGGTGATGGCACGAGAACGGTTGGTTTTTTTTTATTTATTTATTTATTTAGTTACTTTTCGGAATTTAGCACTGCTGCGTAACAGTAGGCTCTGGCGCATTTCAAGAACACATCTGTCGATTGGTAGTGTTTTGTCATTTTCAACGAGTTCCTAGCACTCTTCCTTCGCGCATTCTTACTCAAACCGAGTTCATTACCGTAATTTCGTATCTTACGTTTAATACAGTACTTTAAAATGCTTGTGGAAGCATCTTTGTCGACACCTGAAAGTTATTATGAAAAGAGGCCTGGCAGGTGTAGCGACGTAAAAATGAAAAAATGAGAAAGAGCCAACAGCACGCGGTGTTCCCAGGCGGTCACCCAATCCAAGTACTAACCGCGCCCGATGTTGCTTAACTTCGGTGATCGGACGAGAACCGGTGTAGTCAACATGGTATGGCCGTTGGCGTCCTTATACTGTAGCCGCACCACGGAGGAAGCATTCGCCTCTTCTCCCAACACACGCAATCGCCGCTTTCCGTGGCACATTTGACGCAAAGCGCGTCTTTCCACCTCGAAGGTGGCGCGGAGTGCGCGCTCGCCTCGGCGTCTCATAGGCGACTGCCGAACGTAGGTGAGACGCACAACACAGCTGCTCGATGCACCGCCTGTCATTCGTTTGGTGCGTGCGGCCTCCGACACCCACTGGCGACGCGCCTTGTTCCTGTTATCCGGCGCAGGGCTTGCGCGCGGCCGGGCGGCGGGGGCACTGCGCGGGGTGTTGCAGTGTCCTGCTGGACCGACGGAAGCTTTCTCACCTGCCTGACACACGCCGCGCTTCCAGATTTATGCGTAATTTGCGCGGTGCATTTGCATTCGCGCCTGTCCCCCCTCCCGTCCCGACTTGTCCCGACTTTGCTCGACTGCCGCTCGCTGCCGCTCGGGTCGCGGCCCATATGACAGCACAAGCACGAGAAACATCTGCGAGACGGGCGCGGGCCTGACCGGCGTGTCCGAGACGCCGTGGGCGGCCGTTCGGAGCTACTAGAGCAGCGCTGTGCCGTGCCATGGAAAGGTGCGAAACCAAGGACAGAAGACACAGAATTTTTGTTTACAAATTTGCACGTGTACACTGCTACAAAACAATAAGCCCGGACGTATTTCGGAACATTTCTGCCGCTTAATACTGTTTTGTTATTTCCAGAGACACTTTGGAAATCTTCCTTGGCACACGCTTCTTCAAACTGAGTTCCCTAATATCGTATCTTTTGTTTATTACAACAGATTTAAGTCATTGTGGAAACATCTTTGTCGCATCGGAAAGGTAGCGTGAAGAGACGGCTGGCAGGGCTGGCGACAAGAAAGCAAAATATGAAGACAGCCAGAGGTCCCAGGCAGTCGCCGATCCGAATACTAACGTTGTTGCTTAACTTGGGTGATGGCACGAGAACGGTTGGTTTTTTTTTTATTTATTTATTTATTTAGTTACTTTTCGGAATTTAGCACTGCTGCGTAACAGTAGGCTCTGGCGCATTTCAAGAACACATCTGTCGATTGGTAGTGTTTTGTCATTTTCAACGAGTTCCTAGCACTCTTCCTTCGCGCATTCTTACTCAAACCGAGTTCATTACCGTAATTTTCGTATCTTACGTTTAATACAGTACTTTAAAATGCTTGTGGAAGCATCTTTGTCGACACCTGAAAGTTATTATGAAAAGAGGCCTGGCAGGTGTAGCGACGTAAAAATGAAAAAATGAGAAAGAGCCAACAGCACGCGGGTCTGTTCCCAGGCGGTCACCCATCCAAGTACTAACCGCGCCCGATGTTGCTTAACTTCGGTGATCGGACGAGAACCGGTGTAGTCAACATGGTATGGCCGTTGGCGTCCTTATACTGTAGCCGCACCACGGAGGAAGCATTCGCCTCTTCTCCCAACACACGCAATCGCCGCTTTCCGTGGCACATTTGACGCAAAGCGCGTCTTTCCCACCTCGAAGGTGGCGCGGCAGTGCGCGCTCGCCTCGGCGTCCTCATAGGCGACTGCCGAACGTAGGTGAGACGCACAACACAGCTGCTCGATGCACCGCCTGTCATTCGTTTGGTGCGTGCGGCCTCCGACACCCACTGGCGACGCGCCTTGTTCCTGTTATCCGGCGCAGGGCTTGCGCGCGGCCGGGCGGCGGGGCACTGCGCGGGGTGTTGCAGTGTCCTGCTGGACCGACGGAAGCTTTCTCACCTGCCTGACACACGCCGCGCTTCCAGATTTATGCGTAATTTGCGCGGTGCATTTGCATTCGCGCCTGTCCCCCCTCCCGTCCCGACTTGTCCCGACTTTGCTCGACTGCCGCTCGCTGCCGCTCGGGTCGCGGCCCATATGACAGCACAAGCACGAGAAACATCTGCGAGACGGGCGCGGGCCTGACCGGCGTGTCCGAGACGCCGTGGGGCGGCCGTTCGGAGCTACTAGAGCAGCGCTGTGCCGTGCCATGAAAGGTGCGAAACCAAGGACAGAAGACACAGAATTTTTGTTTACAAATTTGCACGTGTACACTGCTACAAAACAATAAGCCCGGACGTATTTCGGAACATTTCTGCCGCTTAATACTGTTTTGTTTATTTCCAGAGACACTTTGGAAATCTTCCTTGGCACACGCTTCTTCAAACTGAGTTCCCTAATATCGTATCTTTTGTTTATTACAACAGATTTAAGTCATTGTGGAAACATCTTTGTCGCATCGGAAAGGTAGCGTGAAGAGACGGCTGGCAGGGCCTGGCGACAAGAAAGCAAAATATGAAGACAGCCAGAGGTCCCAGGCAGTCGCCGATCCGAATACTAACGTTGTTGCTTAACTTGGTGATGGCACGAGAACGGTTGGTTTTTTTTTTATTTATTTATTTAATTTAGTTACTTTTCGGAATTTAGCACTGCTGCGTAACAGTAGGCTCTGGCGCATTTCAAGAACACATCTGTCGATTGGTAGTGTTTTGTCATTTTCAACGAGTTCCTAGCACTCTTCCTTCGCGCATTCTTACTCAAACCGAGTTCATTACCGTAATTTCGTATCTTACGTTTAATACAGTACTTTAAAATGCTTGTGGAAGCATCTTTGTCGACACCTGAAAGTTATTATGAAAAGAGGCCTGGCAGGTGTAGCGACGTAAAAATGAAAAAATGAGAAAGAGCCAACAGCACGCGGTGTTCCCAGGCGGTCACCCATCCAAGTACTAACCGCGCCCGATGTTGCTTAACTTCGGTGATCGGACGAGAACCGGTGTAGTCAACATGGTATGGCCGTTGGCGTCCTTATACTGTAGCCGCACCACGGAGGAAGCATTCGCCTCTTTCTCCCAACACACGCAATCGCCGCTTTCCGTGGCACATTTGACGCAAAGCGCGTCTTTCCGCCTCGAAGGTGGCGCGGAGTGCGCGCTCGCCTCGGCGTCTCATAGGCGACTGCCGAACGTAGGTGAGACGCACAACACAGCTGCTCGATGCACCGCCTGTCATTCGTTTGGTGCGTGCGGCCTCCGACACCCACTGGCGACGCGCCTTGTTCCTGTTATCCGGCGCAGGGCTTGCGCGCGGCCGGGCGGCGGGGGCACTGCGCGGGGTGTTGCAGTGTCCTGCTGGACCGACGGGAAGCTTTCTCACCTGCCTGACACACGCCGCGCTTCCAGATTTATGCGTAATTTGCGCGGTGCATTTGCATTCGCGCCTGTCCCCCCCGCCCGTCCCGACTTGTCCCGACTTTGCTCGACTGCCGCTCGCTGCCGCTCGGGGTCGCGGCCCATATGACAGCACAAGCACGAGAAACATCTGCGAGACGGGCGCGGGCCTGACCGGCCGTGTCCGAGGACGCCGTGGGCGGCCGTTCGGAGCTACTAGAGCAGCGCTGTGCCGTGCCATGGAAAGGTGCGAAACCAAGGACAGAAGACACAGAATTTTTGTTTACAAATTTGCACGTGTACACTGCTACAAAACAATAAGCCCGGACGTATTTCGGAACATTTCTGCCGCTTAATACTGTTTTGTTATTTCCAGAGACACTTTGGAAATCTTCCTTGGCACACGCTTCTTCAAACTGAGTTCCCTAATATCGTATCTTTTTGTTTATTACAACAGATTTAAGTCATTGTGGAAACATCTTTGTCGCATCGGAAAGGTAGCGTGAAGAGACGGCTGGCAGGGCTGGCGACAAGAAAGCAAAATATGAAGACAGCCAGAGGTCCCAGGCAGTCGCCGATCCGAATACTAACGTTGTTGCTTAACTTGGGTGATGGCACGAGAACGGTTGGTTTTTTTTTATTTATTTATTTATTTAGTTACTTTTCGGGAATTTAGCACTGCTGCGTAACAGTAGGCTCTGGCGCATTTCAAGAACACATCTGTCGATTGGTAGTGTTTTGTCATTTTCAACGAGTTCCTAGCACTCTTCCTTCGCGCATTCTTACTCAACCGAGTTCATTACCGTAATTTCGTATCTTACGTTTAATACAGTACTTTAAAATGCTTGTGGAAGCATCTTTGTCGACACCTGAAAGTTATTATGAAAAGAGGCCTGGCAGGTGTAGCGACGTAAAAATGAAAAAATGAGAAAGAGCCAACAGCACGCGGTGTTCCCAGGCGGTCACCCATCCAAGTACTAACCGCGCCCGATGTTGCTTAACTTCGGTGATCGGACGAGAAACCGGTGTAGTCAACATGGTATGGCCGTTGGCGTCCTTATACTGTAGCCGCACCACGGAGGAAGCATTCGCCTCTTCTCCCAACACACGCAATCGCCGCTTTCCGTGGCACATTTGACGCAAAGCGCGTCTTTCCGCCTCGAAGGTGGCGCGGAGTGCGCGCTCGCCCTCGGCGTCTCATAGGCGACTGCCGAACGTAGGTGAGACGCACAACACAGCTGCTCGATGCACCGCCTGTCATTCGTTTGGTGCGTGCGGCCTCCGACACCCACTGGCGACGCGCCTTGTTCCTGTTATCCGGCGCAGGGCTTGCGCGCGGCCGGGCGGCGGGGGCACTGCGCGGGGTGTTGCAGTGTCCTGCTGGACCGACGGAAGCTTTCTCACCTGCCTGACACACGCCGCGCTTCCAGATTTATGCGTAATTTGCGCGGTGCATTTGCATTCGCGCCTGTCCCCCCTCCCGTCCCGACTTGTCCCGACTTTGCTCGACTGCCGCTCGCTGCCGCTCGGGTCGCGGCCCATATGACAGCACAAGCACGAGAAACATCTGCGAGACGGCGCGGGCCTGACCGGCGTGTCCGAGACGCCGTGGGCGGCCGTTTCGGAGCTACTAGAGCAGCGCTGTGCCGTGCCATGGAAAGGTGCCGAAACCAAGGACAGAAGACACAGAATTTTTGTTTACAAATTTGCACGTGGTACACTGCTACAAAAACAATAAGCCCGGACGTATTTCGGAACAATTTCTGCCGCTTAATACTGTTTTGTTATTTCCAGAGACACTTTGGAAATCTTCCTTGGCACACGCTTCTCAAACTGAGTTCCCTAATATCGTATCTTTTGTTTATTACAACAGATTTAAGTCATTGTGGAAACATCTTTGTCGCATCGGAAAGGTAGCGTGAAGAGACGGCTGGCAGGGCTGGCGACAAGAAAGCAAAATATGAAGACAGCCAGTGGTCCCATGGCAGTCGCCGATCCGAATACTAACGTTGTTTGCTTAACTTGGGTGATGGCACGAGAACGGTTGGTTTTTTTTTATTTATTTATTTATTTGTTACTTTTCGGAATTTAGCACTGCTGCGTAACAGTAGGCTCTGGCGCATTTCAAGAACACATCTGTCGATTGGTAGTGTTTTGTCATTTTCAACGAGTTCCTAGCACTCTTCCTTCGCGCATTCTTACTCAAACCGAGTTCATTACCGTAATTTCGTATCTTACGTTTTAATACAGTACTTTAAAATGCTTGTGGAAGCATCTTTGTCGACACCTGAAAGTTATTATGAAAAGAGGCCTGGCAGGTGTAGCGACGTAAAAATGAAAAAATGAGAAAGAGCCAACAGCACGCGGTGTTCCCAGGCGGTCACCCATCCAAGTACTAACCGCGCCCGATGTTGCTTAACTTCGGTGATCGGACGAGAACCGGTGTAGTCAACATGGGAATTGGCCGTTGGCGTCCTTATACTGTAGCCGCACCACGGAGGAAGCATTCGCCTCTTCTCCCAACACACGCAATCGCCGCTTTCCGTGGCACATTTGGACGCAAAGCGCGTCTTTCCGCCTCGAAGGTGGCGCGGAGTGCGCGCTCGCCTCGGCGTCTCATAGGCGACTGCACGAACGTAGGTGAGACGCACAACACAGCTGCTCGATGCACCGCCTGTCATTCGTTTGGTGCGTGCGGCCTCCGACACCCACTGGCGGACGCGCCTTGGTTCCCTGTTATCCCGGCGCAGGGCTTGCGCGCGGCCGGGCGGCGGGGGCACTGCGCGGGGTGTTGCAGTGTCCTGCTGGACCGACGGAAGCTTTCTCACCTGCCTGACACACGCCGCGCTTCCAGATTTATGCGTAATTTGCGCGGTGCATTTTGCATTCGCGCCTGTCCCCCCCTCCCGTCCCGACTTGTCCCCGACTTTGCTCGACTGCCGCTCGCTGCCGCTCGGGTCGCGGCCCATATGACAGCACAAGCACGAGAAACATCTGCGAGACGGGCGCGGGCCTGACCGGCGTGTCCGAGACGCCGTGGGCGGCCGTTCGGAGCTACTAGAGCAGCGCTGTGCGTGCCATGGAAAGGTGCGAAAACTCAAGGACAGAAGACACAGAATTTTTGTTTTACAAATTTTGCACGTGTACACTGCTACAAAACAATAAGCCCGGACGTATTTCGGAACATTTCTGCCGCTTAATACTGTTTTGTTATTTCCAGAGACACTTTGGGAAATCTTCCTTTGGCACACGCTTCTTCAAACTGAGTTCCCTAATATCGTATCTTTTTGTTTATTACAACAGATTTAAGTCATTGTGGAAACATCTTTGTCGCATCGAAAGGTAGCGTGAAGAGACGGCTGGCAGGGCTGGCGACAAGAAAGCAAAATATGAAGACAGCCAGAGGTCCCAGGCAGTCGCCGATCCGAATACTAACGTTGTTGCTTAACTTGGTGAATGGCACGAGAACGGTTGGTTTTTTTTTATTTATTTATTTATTTATTTACTTTTCGGAATTTAGCACACGCTGCGTAACAGTAGGCTCTGGCGCATTTCAAGAACACATCTGTCGATTGGTAGTGTTTTTGTCATTTTCAACGAGTTCCTAGCACTCTTCCTTCGCGCATTCTTACTCAAACCGAGTTTCATTACCGTAATTTCGTATCTTACGTTTAATACAGTACTTTAAAATGCTTGTGGAAGCATCTTTGTCGACACCTGAAAGTTATT
>NW_026046298.1:0-2500 GCF_023864275.1 Schistocerca cancellata
TCAGGTCCCGGCGGCGCGCAGCGCCGTCCTAAGTACTTGGTCGGGTTCGAGAGAGGCGCAATCGCCCGGAGTTAGGCGAGTAGACGCTTTAGGTGCGACCACCCGTGCTCCCAACTGAGCTTGCCGCTGCCGACAGAGGCCCGGGAGCGTGCTGTCGTGGCATTGCCGGCGGGAGACAACACGCGCCACCTACGGTGACCGGCAGCTCCAACGCCAGCGCCACAGAAGGGCAAAGGCCCCACGTGGGTGCCGAAGCGAACTCTCCCAGCACAGCGCACGTGCCAACACGTCTGCACAACTGCGATACAAACCACCAGCGAGAACCGCTGGGGCGACCGAGCAGCAGACGGCGTCGCGGCGCCGAGTGCCGGGCGGCGGCGCATCCTCAACGCACACAGTCCTCAATCGGACCAGCACACTGCAGATGTCCACCGCGCTTCGCACCGGGCCGGCGAGGACCCACTTTGGCTGCACGGCGCCGCGCGCAGGGTGCCCCGGCGCGCAGCTGCGCCGCCTGCCGCGTCCGTCGGCCGGCGCGCCTGCCACTGGGCGCCCCCACCAGCCGGCTGTAGCGCGTGCGCCCACGCACCGCGCGGCCAGCACGCCGGGCGGCCCCCCCTCACCGGCTGGGGACAGTCCCACCCACCCACAGCCGCGTATCGCTTCACACCCAGATTCACATTCACGTTCGTTGGTATGGTGGGGACCGCTTCGTAGCTGTACCGATCGTTGCCCTCACAGATGTACCTCCAGCAAGGACAACCGCACCACAACGGGTTACCAGTTGTTCATTTGCGTAACGTCACCAGTAAACGTACACGTCCATCCCCGTTTGCAAAGTCAACTATTATTGCATGCCTGCCTGTCAGGTGTCAAGACACACTACATCCGCTCACATCCACGCAACAAAATGTGCCCGACTAGAGGGCACGTGGAAGGTGCCCCCGTACGTATGCGATGTCCACTGCGCGACCAACTGTCAACCGGCCTCTGTAGCATGTCGCAGATGTGGAACGCGGGGCACCGTGCTATCACATTGTGTGAGAAGAGACTACTACGTCTGCATACACGCGCCACTACATGAACAGACGGCTCATGCTGATCGCCATCCACTGCGTCCATTACTCCCACACGTCTCTATGGCGTACCACACTGCAATGCAGCTGTTATGGGGAGATGACACGTAGCTGTGTACACAACATTCTGAGCGGGTTGCGGTTGGACAATACATTACTGTAACGTGTCATATGCCAATTACAGAGCAGGGTAAGGCACAACTTGGGTTAGGTTAAGGCACAACTTGGGTTAGGTTAAGGCACAACTTGGGTTAGGTTAAGGCACAACTTGGGTTAGGTTAAGGCACAACTTGGGTTAGGTTAAGGCACAACTTGGGTTAGGTTAAGGCACAACTTGGGTTAGGTTAAGGCACAACTTGGGTTAGGTTAAGGCACAACTTGGGTTAGGTTAAGGCACAACTTGGGTTAGGTTAAGGCACAACTTGGGTTAGGTTAAGGCACAACGTGGGTTAGGTTAAGGCACAACGTGGGTTAGGTTAAGGCACAACGTGGGTTAGGTTAAGGCACAACGTGGGTTAGGTTAAGGCACAACGTGGGTTAGGTTAAGGCACAACGTGGGTTAGGTTAAGGCACAACGTGGGTTAGGTTAAGGCACAACGTGGGTTAGGTTAAGGCACAACGTGGGTTAGGTTAAGGCACAACGTGGGTTAGGTTAAGGCACAACGTGGGTTAGGTTAAGGCACAACGTGGGTTAGGTTAAGGCACAACGTGGGTTAGGTTAAGGCACAACTTGGGGGTAGATTGCGGTGCAAATTGCGTTACATTGCGGTGCAAATTGCGTTACATTGCGGTGCAAATTGCGTTACATTGCGGTGCAAATTGCGTTACATTGCGGTGCAAATTGCGTTACATTGCGGTGCAAATTGCGTTACATTGCGGTGCAAATTGCGTTACATTGCGGTGCAAATTGCGTTACATTGCGGTGCAAATTGAGTTACATTGCGGTGCAAATTGAGTTACATTGCGGTGCAAATTGCGTTACATTGCGGTGCAAATTGCGTTACATTGCGGTGCAAATTGCGTTACATTGCGGTGCAAATTGAGTTACATTGCGGTGCAAATTGAGTTACATTGCGGTGCAAATTGAGTTACATTGCGGTGCAAATTGAGTTACATTGCGGTGCAAATTGAGTTACATTGCGGTGCAAATTGAGTTACATTGCGGTGCAAATTGAGTTACATTGTGGTGCAAATTGAGTTACATTGCGGTGCAAATTGAGTTACATTGCGGTGCAAATTGAGTTACATTGCGGTGCAAATTGAGGTAGGTTAAGGTGCAACACAGGTTAGGTTAAGGTGCAACATAGGTTAGGGTGCAAGATGGGTTAGGTTAAGGTGCAAGATGGGTTAGGTTAAGGTGCAAGATGGGTTAGGTTAAGGTGACATAGGTTAGGTTAAGGTGACATAGGTTAGGTTAAGGTGAC
>NW_026046298.1:10000-15000 GCF_023864275.1 Schistocerca cancellata
ACAAAGGGCAGGGACGTAATCAACGCGAGCTTATGACTCGCGCTTACTGGGAATTCCTCGTTCATGGGGAACAATTGCAAGCCCCAATCCCTAGCACGAAGGAGGTTCAGCGGGTTACCCCGACCTTTCGGCCTAGGAAGACACGCTGATTCCTTCAGTGTAGCGCGCGTGCGGCCCAGAACATCTAAGGGCATCACAGACCTGTTATTGCTCAATCTCGTGCGGCTAGAAGCCGCCTGTCCCTCTAAGAAGAAAAGTAATCGCTGACAGCACGAAGGATGTCACGCGACTAGTTAGCAGGCTAGAGTCTCGTTCGTTATCGGAATTAACCAGACAAATCGCTCCACCAACTAAGAACGGCCATGCACCACCACCCACCGAATCAAGAAAGAGCTATCAATCTGTCAATCCTTCCGGTGTCCGGGCCTGGTGAGGTTTCCCGTGTTGAGTCAAATTAAGCCGCAGGCTCCACTCCTGGTGGTGCCCTTCCGTCAATTCCTTTAAGTTTCAGCTTTGCAACCATACTTCCCCCGGAACCCAAAAGCTTTGGTTTCCCGGAGGCTGCCCGCCGAGTCATCGGAGGAACTGCGGCGGATCGCTGGCTGGCATCGTTTATGGTTAGAACTAGGGCGGTATCTGATCGCCTTCGAACCTCTAACTTTCGTTCTTGATTAATGAAAACATACTTGGCAAATGCTTTCGCTTCTGTTCGTCTTGCGACGATCCAAGAATTTCACCTCTAACGTCGCAATACGAATGCCCCCGCCTGTCCCTATTAATCATTACCTCGGGTTCCGAAAACCAACAAAATAGAACCGAGGTCCTATTCCATTATTCCATGCACACAGTATTCAGGCGGGCTTGCCTGCTTTAAGCACTCTAATTTGTTCAAAGTAAACGTGCCGGCCCACCCAGACACTCAATAAAGAGCACCTTGGTAGGATTTCAACGGGGTCCGCCTCGGGACGCACGAACACGCACGAGGCGGTCGCACGCCTTCGGCTCGCCCCACCGGCAGGACGTCCCACGATACATGCCAGTTAAACACCGACGGGCGGTGAACCAACAGCGTGGGACACAAATCCAACTACGAGCTTTTTAACCGCAACAACTTTAATATACGCTATTGGAGCTGGAATTACCGCGGCTGCTGGCACCAGACTTGCCCTCCAATAGATACTCGTTAAAGGATTTAAAGTGTACTCATTCCGATTACGGGGCCTCGGATGAGTCCCGTATCGTTATTTTTCGTCACTACCTCCCCGTGCCGGGAGTGGGTAATTTGCGCGCCTGCTGCCTTCCTTGGATGTGGTAGCCGTTTCTCAGGCTCCCTCTCCGGAATCGAACCCTGATTCCCCGTTACCCGTTACAACCATGGTAGGCGCAGAACCTACCATCGACAGTTGATAAGGCAGACATTTGAAAGATGCGTCGCCGGTACGAGGACCGTGCGATCAGCCCAAAGTTATTCAGAGTCACCAAGGCAAACGGACCGGACGAGCCGACCGATTGGTTTTGATCTAATAAAAGCGTCCCTTCCATCTCTGGTCGGGACTCTGTTTGCATGTATTAGCTCTAGAATTACCACAGTTATCCAAGTAACGTGGGTACGATCTAAGGAACCATAACTGATTTAATGAGCCATTCGCGGTTTCACCTTAATGCGGCTTGTACTGAGACATGCATGGCTTAATCTTTGAGACAAGCATATGACTACTGGCAGGATCAACCAGGGAGCTGCGTCAACTAGAGCTGAGCAGCCGGCCGCCCGGGAGTGTGTCCCAGAGGCCCGCGCGAACACGCAAGCGTCCGCTCAATTATTCTGCAAACAGGAGGAGGCTGAGCTCCCCTGCACAATACACCTCGAAACCCTCTCAGGTCCCGGCGGCGCGCAGCGCCGTCCTAAGTACTTGGTCGGGTTCGAGAGAGGCGCAATCGCCCGGAGTTAGGCGAGTAGACGCTTTAGGTGCGACCACCCGTGCTCCCAACTGAGCTTGCCGCTGCCGACAGAGGCCCGGGAGCGTGCTGTCGTGGCATTGCCGGCGGGAGACAACACGCGCCACCTACGGTGACCGGCAGCTCCAACGCCAGCGCCACAGAAGGGCAAAGGCCCCACGTGGGTGCCGAAGCGAACTCTCCCAGCACAGCGCACGTGCCAACACGTCTGCACAACTGCGATACAAACCCCCAGCGAGAACCGCTGGGGCGACCGAGCAGCAGACGGCGTCGCGGCGCCGAGTGCCGGGCGGCGGCGCATCCTCAACGCACACAGTCCTCAATCGGACCAGCACACTGCAGATGTCCACCGCGCTTCGCACCGGGCCGGCGAGGACCCACTTTGGCTGCACGGCGCCGCGCGCAGGGTGCCCCGGCGCGCAGCTGCGCCGCCTGCCGCGTCCGTCGGCCGGCGCGCCTGCCACTGGGCGCCCCCACCAGCCGGCTGTAGCGCGTGCGCCCACGCACCGCGCGGCCAGCACGCCGGGCGGCCCCCCCTCACCGGCCGGGGACAGTCCCACCCACCCACAGCCGCGTATCGCTTCACACCCAGATTCACATTCACGTTCGTTGGTATGGTGGGGACCGCTTCGTAGCTGTACCGATCGTTGCCCTCACAGATGTACCTCCAGCAAGGACAACCGCACCACAACGGGTTACCAGTTGTTCATTTGCGTAACGTCACCAGTAAACGTACACGTCCATCCCCGTTTGCAAAGTCAACTATTATTGCATGCCTGCCTGTCAGGTGTCAAGACACACTACATCCGCTCACATCCACGCAACAAAATGTGCCCGACTAGAGGGCACGTGGAAGGTGCCCCCGTACGTATGCGATGTCCACTGCGCGACCAACTGTCAACCGGCCTCTGTAGCATGTCGCAGATGTGGAACGCGGGGCACCGTGCTATCACATTGTGTGAGAAGAGACTACTACGTCTGCATACACGCGCCACTACATGAACAGACGGCTCATGCTGATCGCCATCCACTGCGTCCATTACTCCCACACGTCTCTATGGCGTACCACACTGCAATGCAGCTGTTATGGGGAGATGACACGTAGCTGTGTACACAACATTCTGAGCGGGTTGCGGTTGGACAATACATTACTGTAACGTGTCATATGCCAATTACAGAGCAGGGTAAGGCACAACTTGGGTTAGGTTAAGGCACAACTTGGGTTAGGTTAAGGCACAACTTGGGTTAGGTTAAGGCACAACTTGGGTTAGGTTAAGGCACAACTTGGGTTAGGTTAAGGCACAACTTGGGTTAGGTTAAGGCACAACTTGGGTTAGGTTAAGGCACAACTTGGGTTAGGTTAAGGCACAACTTGGGTTAGGTTAAGGCACAACTTGGGTTAGGTTAAGGCACAACTTGGGTTAGGTTAAGGCACAACGTGGGTTAGGTTAAGGCACAACGTGGGTTAGGTTAAGGCACAACGTGGGTTAGGTTAAGGCACAACGTGGGTTAGGTTAAGGCACAACGTGGGTTAGGTTAAGGCACAACGTGGGTTAGGTTAAGGCACAACGTGGGTTAGGTTAAGGCACAACGTGGGTTAGGTTAAGGCACAACGTGGGTTAGGTTAAGGCACAACGTGGGTTAGGTTAAGGCACAACGTGGGTTAGGTTAAGGCACAACGTGGGTTAGGTTAAGGCACAACGTGGGTTAGGTTAAGGCACAACTTGGGGGTAGATTGCGGTGCAAATTGCGTTACATTGCGGTGCAAATTGCGTTACATTGCGGTGCAAATTGCGTTACATTGCGGTGCAAATTGCGTTACATTGCGGTGCAAATTGCGTTACATTGCGGTGCAAATTGCGTTACATTGCGGTGCAAATTGCGTTACATTGCGGTGCAAATTGCGTTACATTGCGGTGCAAATTGCGTTACATTGCGGTGCAAATTGAGTTACATTGCGGTGCAAATTGAGTTACATTGCGGTGCAAATTGCGTTACATTGCGGTGCAAATTGCGTTACATTGCGGTGCAAATTGCGTTACATTGCGGTGCAAATTGAGTTACATTGCGGTGCAAATTGAGTTACATTGCGGTGCAAATTGAGTTACATTGCGGTGCAAATTGAGTTACATTGCGGTGCAAATTGAGTTACATTGCGGTGCAAATTGAGTTACATTGTGGTGCAAATTGAGTTACATTGCGGTGCAAATTGAGTTACATTGCGGTGCAAATTGAGTTACATTGCGGTGCAAATTGAGGTAGGTTAAGGTGCAACACAGGTTAGGTTAAGGTGCAACATAGGTTAGGGTGCAAGATGGGTTAGGTTAAGGTGCAAGATGGGTTAGGTTAAGGTGCAAGATGGGTTAGGTTAAGGTGACATAGGTTAGGTTAAGGTGACATAGGTTAGGTTAAGGTGACATAGGTTAGGTTAAGGTGACATAGGTTAGGTTAAGGTGACATAGGTTAGGTTAAGGTGACATAGGTTAGGTTAAGGTGACATAGGTTAGGTTAAGGTGACATAGGTTAGGTTAAGGTGACATAGGTTAGGTTAAGGTGACATAGGTTAGGTTAAGGTACAAACTGGGTTGTGTTATGGTACACATTGCGTTGTAGTACAGTACACGTTAGGTTTGGGTACGGTACACAATGTGGTATGGGATGGCGTGTTGTGGGGGGGGGGGGGGGGGGTGAGGTTCGTTGATATCGACCGTAGGACGTGGATGCCCGAGGCAGCGTCAGTGTGTCAAAGGAGTTATGTCACGTCGGGATGCGCTTTTCGCTAGTGAGAGGGGGCGAGCCGTGTCTGTGGTTGCGGCAGACCTGTGTGTTTCATTCCTGCCAGTGTGTTTGTGCTGTAAGACGAGGCAGTGTGGTGATGTTGGGTGCACCCCTGTGTAGGACATGTGTGGGTGTTGGTGGCTTCTCTGAGCAATTGTGGTTGTCGGACGAGTGGGGTATTCTGTTTTATGATTGGACCTCCCGGTCTGGTTATCATAGCGTAGTTGGTGTACTGTGGCGGATAGGATGCACCGGACGTTGGTCCA
>NW_026046298.1:20000-27500 GCF_023864275.1 Schistocerca cancellata
ATCCTCCCTCGGCCCGCGCAAGGCGAGACCTTCACTTTCATTACGCCTTTAGGTTTCGTACAGCCCAATGACTCGCGCACATGTTAGACTCCTTGGTCCGTGTTTCAAGACGGGTCGTGAAATTGTCCAAAGCTGAAGCGCCGCTGACGGGAGCGATTATTCCGCCCGAGAGCATCCCGAGCCAACAGCGGCGCGGGTCCGGGGCCGGGCCAGGTAGGTCCGTCATCCGGGAAGAACCCGCGCGCGCTTGCCGGGAGCCCGAGCGCCCAAAGGGGCGAATCGACTCCTCCAGATATACCGCCGAGCAGCCAGCCAGGACACCGGGGCTCTGCCCAACAGACGCGAACCGAGGCCCGCGGAAGGACAGGCTGCGCACCCGGGCCGTAGGCCGGCACCCAGCGGGTCGCGACGTCCTACTAGGGGAGAAGTGCGGCCCACCGCACACCGGAACGGCCCCCACCCCGCGGCGAGTGGAAAGGCAACCGGACACGACCCCGCCGCGGGATTGCTCCGCGCGGGCGGCCGGCCCCATCTGCCGAGGGCGGGAGCCAGTGGCCGGATGGGCGTGAATCTCACCCGTTCGACCTTTCGGACTTCTCACGTTTACCCCAGAACGGTTTCACGTACTTTTGAACTCTCTCTTCAAAGTTCTTTTCAACTTTCCCTCACGGTACTTGTTCGCTATCGGTCTCGTGGTCATATTTAGTCTCAGATGGAGTTTACCACCCACTTGGAGCTGCACTCTCAAGCAACCCGACTCGAAGGAGAGGTCCCGCCGACGCTCGCACCGGCCGCTACGGGCCTGGCACCCTCTACGGGCCGTGGCCTCATTCAAGTTGGACTTGGGCTCGGCGCGAGGCGTCGGGGTAGTGGACCCTCCCAAACACCACATGCCACGACAGGCGGCAGCCTGCGGGGTTCGGTGCTGGACTCTTCCCTGTTCGCTCGCCGCTACTGGGGGAATCCTTGTTAGTTTCTTTTCCTCCGCTTAGTAATATGCTTAAATTCAGCGGGTAGTCTCGCCTGCTCTGAGGTCGTTGTACGAGGTGTCGCACGCCACACCGCCAGCCGGCTGTGCACGCTACCGAGAAAGTACCGGTATGCGAACCGCCAGGCGACGGGCGCGCATCGCACGTTTAAGGAGACGCGGCCGGCCCCACAGGCGGCCACGACACTCCCAGGTCTCCGAAGCGGGACAAACGCCGCGCGCTTCAGTATACGTAGCCGACCCTCAGCCAGACGTGGCCCGGGAACGGAATCCATGGACCGCAATGTGCGTTCGAAACGTCGATGTTCATGTGTCCTGCAGTTCACATGTCGACGCGCAATTTGCTGCGTTCTTCATCGACCCCACGAGCCGAGTGATCCACCGTCCTGGGTGATCTTTTTCATTTAGTTTCCACTGTCTCTTTCAAGACAGTTGCATAGGCGGGACTGAGGCGTTTGACGGCCCCTGTTCCAGCGTTCCTGTGTCCAACGGCCTCACGGCCGATGGGCGTCGTACGGCTCCACACCGGAGCGGACAGGCACTCGGGCGAAAGTCATTCAAAACCGGCGCCAGGCGCCAGGTGCCGCAGGCCAGCCGCTCCAGAGCTTCAGCGCTCGTACCACACAACATTTTGTCCGTTAGTTTTGAGAGGCACGCGTGGTTCCGCACGCGGCGCACGGCTGCTGCCGTACAGGTAGCGTGTTGCGCGACACGACACGCACATCGAAAGACATGCAGTCTAGTCGGTAATGATCCTTCCGCAGGTTCACCTACGGAAACTTGTTACGACTTTTACTTCCTCTAAATGATCAAGTTTGGTCATCTTTCCGGTAGCATCGGCAACGACAGAGTCGATGCCGCGTACCAGTCCGAAGACCTCACTAAATCATTCAATCGGTAGTAGCGACGGGCGGTGTGTACAAAGGGCAGGGACGTAATCAACGCGAGCTTATGACTCGCGCTTACTGGGAATTCCTCGTTCATGGGGAACAATTGCAAGCCCCAATCCCTAGCACGAAGGAGGTTCAGCGGGTTACCCCGACCTTTCGGCCTAGGAAGACACGCTGATTCCTTCAGTGTAGCGCGCGTGCGGCCCAGAACATCTAAGGGCATCACAGACCTGTTATTGCTCAATCTCGTGCGGCTAGAAGCCGCCTGTCCCTCTAAGAAGAAAAGTAATCGCTGACAGCACGAAGGATGTCACGCGACTAGTTAGCAGGCTAGAGTCTCGTTCGTTATCGGAATTAACCAGACAAATCGCTCCACCAACTAAGAACGGCCATGCACCACCACCCACCGAATCAAGAAAGAGCTATCAATCTGTCAATCCTTCCGGTGTCCGGGCCTGGTGAGGTTTCCCGTGTTGAGTCAAATTAAGCCGCAGGCTCCACTCCTGGTGGTGCCCTTCCGTCAATTCCTTTAAGTTTCAGCTTTGCAACCATACTTCCCCCGGAACCCAAAAGCTTTGGTTTCCGGAGGCTGCCCGCCGAGTCATCGGAGGAACTGCGGCGGATCGCTGGCTGGCATCGTTTATGGTTAGAACTAGGGCGGTATCTGATCGCCTTCGAACCTCTAACTTTCGTTCTTGATTAATGAAAACATACTTGGCAAATGCTTTCGCTTCTGTTCGTCTTGCGACGATCCAAGAATTTCACCTCTAACGTCGCAATACGAATGCCCCCGCCTGTCCCTATTAATCATTACCTCGGGTTCCGAAAACCAACAAAATAGAACCGAGGTCCTATTCCATTATTCCATGCACACAGTATTCAGGCGGGCTTGCCTGCTTTAAGCACTCTAATTTGTTCAAAGTAAACGTGCCGGCCCACCCAGACACTCAATAAAGAGCACCTTGGTAGGATTTCAACGGGGTCCGCCTCGGGACGCACGAACACGCACGAGGCGGTCGCACGCCTTCGGCTCGCCCCACCGGCAGGACGTCCCACGATACATGCCAGTTAAACACCGACGGGCGGTGAACCAACAGCGTGGGACACAAATCCAACTACGAGCTTTTTAACCGCAACAACTTTAATATACGCTATTGGAGCTGGAATTACCGCGGCTGCTGGCACCAGACTTGCCCCTCCAATAGATACTCGTTAAAGGATTTAAAGTGTACTCATTCCGATTACGGGGCCTCGGATGAGTCCCGTATCGTTATTTTTCGTCACTACCTCCCCGTGCCGGGAGTGGGTAATTTGCGCGCCTGCTGCCTTCCTTGGATGTGGTAGCCGTTTCTCAGGCTCCCTCTCCGGAATCGAACCCTGATTCCCCGTTACCCGTTACAACCATGGTAGGCGCAGAACCTACATCGACAGTTGATAAGGCAGACATTTGAAAGATGCGTCGCCGGTACGAGGACCGTGCGATCAGCCCAAAGTTATTCAGAGTCACCAAGGCAAACGGACCGGACGAGCCGACCGATTGGTTTTGATCTAATAAAAGCGTCCCTTCCATCTCTGGTCGGGACTCTGTTTGCATGTATTAGCTCTAGAATTACCACAGTTATCCAAGTAACGTGGGTACGATCTAAGGAACCATAACTGATTTAATGAGCCATTCGCGGTTTCACCTTAATGCGGCTTGTACTGAGACATGCATGGCTTAATCTTTGAGACAAGCATATGACTACTGGCAGGATCAACCAGGGAGCTGCGTCAACTAGAGCTGAGCAGCCGGCCGCCCGGGAGTGTGTCCCAGAGGCCCCGCGCGAACACGCAAGCGTCCGCTCAATTATTCTGCAAACAGGAGGAGGCTGAGCTCCCCTGCACAATACACCTCGAAACCCTCTCAGGTCCCGGCGGCGCGCAGCGCCGTCCTAAGTACTTGGTCGGGTTCGAGAGAGGCGCAATCGCCCGGAGTTAGGCGAGTAGACGCTTTAGGTGCGACCACCCGTGCTCCCAACTGAGCTTGCCGCTGCCGACAGAGGCCCGGGAGCGTGCTGTCGTGGCATTGCCGGCGGGAGACAACACGCGCCACCTACGGTGACCGGCAGCTCCAACGCCAGCGCCACAGAAGGGCAAAGGCCCCACGTGGGTGCCGAAGCGAACTCTCCCAGCACAGCGCACGTGCCAACACGTCTGCACAACTGCGATACAAACCACCAGCGAGAACCGCTGGGGCGACCGAGCAGCAGACGGCGTCGCGGCGCCGAGTGCCGGGCGGCGGCGCATCCTCAACGCACACAGTCCTCAATCGGACCAGCACACTGCAGATGTCCACCGCGCTTCGCACCGGGCCGGCGAGGACCCACTTTGGCTGCACGGCGCCGCGCGCAGGGTGCCCCGGCGCGCAGCTGCGCCGCCTGCCGCGTCCGTCGGCCGGCGCGCCTGCCACTGGGCGCCCCCACCAGCCGGCTGTAGCGCGTGCGCCCACGCACCGCGCGGCCAGCACGCCGGGCGGCCCCCCCCTCACCGGCCGGGGACAGTCCCACCCACCCACAGCCGCGTATCGCTTCACACCCAGATTCACATTCACGTTCGTTGGTATGGTGGGGACCGCTTCGTAGCTGTACCGATCGTTGCCCTCACAGATGTACCTCCAGCAAGGACAACCGCACCACAACGGGTTACCAGTTGTTCATTTGCGTAACGTCACCAGTAAACGTACACGTCCATCCCCGTTTGCAAAGTCAACTATTATTGCATGCCTGCCTGTCAGGTGTCAAGACACACTACATCCGCTCACATCCACGCAACAAAATGTGCCCGACTAGAGGGCACGTGGAAGGTGCCCCGTACGTATGCGATGTCCACTGCGCGACCAACTGTCAACCGGCCTCTGTAGCATGTCGCAGATGTGGAACGCGGGGCACCGTGCTATCACATTGTGTGAGAAGAGACTACTACGTCTGCATACACGCGCCACTACATGAACAGACGGCTCATGCTGATCGCCATCCACTGCGTCCATTACTCCCACACGTCTCTATGGCGTACCACACTGCAATGCAGCTGTTATGGGGAGATGACACGTAGCTGTGTACACAACATTCTGAGCGGGTTGCGGTTGGACAATACATTACTGTAACGTGTCATATGCCAATTACAGAGCAGGGTAAGGCACAACTTGGGTTAGGTTAAGGCACAACTTGGGTTAGGTTAAGGCACAACTTGGGTTAGGTTAAGGCACAACTTGGGTTAGGTTAAGGCACAACTTGGGTTAGGTTAAGGCACAACTTGGGTTAGGTTAAGGCACAACTTGGGTTAGGTTAAGGCACAACTTGGGTTAGGTTAAGGCACAACTTGGGTTAGGTTAAGGCACAACTTGGGTTAGGTTAAGGCACAACTTGGGTTAGGTTAAGGCACAACGTGGGTTAGGTTAAGGCACAACGTGGGTTAGGTTAAGGCACAACGTGGGGTTAGGTTAAGGCACAACGTGGGTTAGGTTAAGGCACAACGTGGGTTAGGTTAAGGCACAACGTGGGTTAGGTTAAGGCACAACGTGGGTTAGGTTAAGGCACAACGTGGGTTAGGTTAAGGCACAACGTGGGTTAGGTTAAGGCACAACGTGGGTTAGGTTAAGGCACAACGTGGGTTAGGTTAAGGCACAACTTGGGGGTAGATTGCGGTGCAAATTGCGTTACATTGCGGTGCAAATTGCGTTACATTGCGGTGCAAATTGCGTTACATTGCGGTGCAAATTGCGTTACATTGCGGTGCAAATTGCGTTACATTGCGGTGCAAATTGCGTTACATTGCGGTGCAAATTGCGTTACATTGCGGTGCAAATTGCGTTACATTGCGGTGCAAATTGCGTTACATTGCGGTGCAAATTGCGTTACATTGCGGTGCAAATTGCGTTACATTGCGGTGCAAATTGAGTTACATTGCGGTGCAAATTGAGTTACATTGCGGTGCAAATTGCGTTACATTGCGGTGCAAATTGCGTTACATTGCGGTGCAAATTGCGTTACATTGCGGTGCAAATTGAGTTACATTGCGGTGCAAATTGAGTTACATTGCGGTGCAAATTGAGTTACATTGCGGTGCAAATTGAGTTACATTGCGGTGCAAATTGAGTTACATTGTGGTGCAAATTGAGTTACATTGCGGTGCAAATTGAGTTACATTGCGGTGCAAATTGAGTTACATTGCGGTGCAAATTGAGGTAGGTTAAGGTGCAACACAGGTTAGGTTAAGGTGCAACATAGGTTAGGGTGCAAGATGGGTTAGGTTAAGGTGCAAGATGGGTTAGGTTAAGGTGCAAGATGGGTTAGGTTAAGGTGACATAGGTTAGGTTAAGGTGACATAGGTTAGGTTAAGGTGACATAGGTTAGGTTAAGGTGACATAGGTTAGGTTAAGGTGACATAGGTTAGGTTAAGGTGACATAGGTTAGGTTAAGGTGACATAGGTTAGGTTAAGGTGACATAGGTTAGGTTAAGGTGACATAGGTTAGGTTAAGGTGACATAGGTTAGGTTAAGGTACAAACTGGGTTGTGTTATGGTACACATTGCGTTGTAGTACAGTACACGTTAGGTTTGGGTACGGTACACAATGTGGTATGGGATGGCGTGTTGTGGGGGGGGGGGGTGAGGTTCGTTGATATCGACCGTAGGACGTGGATGCCCGAGGCAGCGTCAGTGTGTCAAAGGAGTTATGTCACGTCGGGATGCGCTTTTCGCTAGTGAGAGGGGGCGAGCCGTGTCTGTGGTTGCGGCAGACCTGTGTGTTTCATTCCTGCCAGTGTGTTTGTGCTGTAAGACGAGGCAGTGTGGTGATGTTGGGTGCACCCCTGTGTAGGACATGTGTGGGTGTTGGTGGCTTCTCTGAGCAATTGTGGTTGTCGGACGAGTGGGGTATTCTGTTTTATGATTGGACCTCCCGGTCTGGTTATCATAGCGTAGTTGGTGTACTGTGGCGGATAGGATGCACCGGACGTTGGTCCATGCTGGTGCTTAGTTGTTGTATCTGTGTCTGTTACAGGCAGAGAGTAGTGTGTGATAGAGTGTGTGGCTGACGTGTGGTTCATTTTGTGTGTACGGACGTTCAGCATGTATAGGGGCATTTGCGTATATAATCTATCTATGTGGGCCTGCATAGTTTACTGAGCAGTGCTGTGAGGTGACTGAACTACGAGTGACGTACTGATTTACAGCGGAATGGTTGCCTTGTACCAAGATGGAGTATCGGAGGACCGTCTATATTCTGAGAGGAGCCCTGTTTGCCACTGGGCGTGGGGTCTCGCGTCCTGCGGTTCAGTGCCCCCAGGGAAGCGCGCGGAGGTGGTGCTGCTGCTGCTGTAGCAAGCGAGCTACTTACAGCATGTATAGGGACAGCGGGAATATGGCATATTCGATATAACTCTTCATGAAACGCAAGATATAGGGGCGGATTGCACGTTACGAGTGCGGGAAGAGTCCGCCGTTCATCCGCTGGAGTTGCGATTTGGGCGGTTGGGGTGGGGCACGTGCGGGTGCGGGTGGAGCGATTGTCGGTCGACGACTTCGTGCGACGCAGGCACAGGCGTTGGGGCTCCTGTGGTGGGCAGATGATGCAGGCTTTTGTG
>NW_026046299.1:0-2500 GCF_023864275.1 Schistocerca cancellata
CGGGAGTGGGTAATTTGCGCGCCTGCTGCCTTCCTTGGATGTGGTAGCCGTTTCTCAGGCTCCCTCTCCGGAATCGAACCCTGATTCCCCGTTACCCGTTACAACCATGGTAGGCGCAGAACCTACCATCGACAGTTGATAAGGGCAGACATTTGAAAGATGCGTCGCCGGTACGAGGACCGTGCGATCAGCCCAAAGTTATTCAGAGTCACCAAGGCAAACGGACCGGACGAGCCGACCGATTGGTTTTGATCTAATAAAAGCGTCCCTTCCATCTCTGGTCGGGACTCTGTTTGCATGTATTAGCTCTAGAATTACCACAGTTATCCAAGTAACGTGGGTACGATCTAAGGAACCATAACTGATTTAATGAGCCATTCGCGGTTTCACCTTAATGCGGCTTGTACTGAGACATGCATGGCTTAATCTTTGAGACAAGCATATGACTACTGGCAGGATCAACCAGGGAGCTGCGTCAACTAGAGCTGAGCAGCCGGCCGCCCGGGAGTGTGTCCCAGGGGCCCCGCGCGAACACGCAAGCGTCCCGCTCAATTATTCTGCAAACAGGAGGAGGCTGAGCTCCCCTGCACAATACACCTCGAAACCCTCTCAGGTCCCGGCGGCGCGCAGCGCCGTCCTAAGTACTTGGTCGGGTTCGAGAGAGGCGCAATCGCCCGGAGTTAGGCGAGTAGACGCTTTAGGTGCGACCACCCGTGCTCCCAACTGAGCTTGCCGCTGCCGACAGAGGCCCGGGAGCGTGCTGTCGTGGCATTGCCGGCGGGAGACAACACGCGCCACCTACGGTGACCGGCAGCTCCAACGCCAGCGCCACAGAAGGGCAAAGGCCCCACGTGGGTGCCGAAGCGAACTCTCCCAGCACAGCGCACGTGCCAACACGTCTGCACAACTGCGATACAAACCACCAGCGAGAACCGCTGGGGCGACCGAGCAGCAGACGGCGTCGCGGCGCCGAGTGCCGGGCGGCGGCGCATCCTCAACGCACACAGTCCTCAATCGGACCAGCACACTGCAGATGTCCACCGCGCTTCGCACCGGGCCGGCGAGGACCCACTTTGGCTGCACGGCGCCGCGCGCAGGGTGCCCCGGCGCGCAGCTGCGCCGCCTGCCGCGTCCGTCGGCCGGCGCGCCTGCCACTGGGCGCCCCCACCAGCCGGCTGTAGCGCGTGCGCCCACGCACCGCGCGGCCAGCACGCCGGGCGGCCCCCCCTCACCGGCCGGGGACAGTCCCACCCACCCACAGCCGCGTATCGCTTCACACCCAGATTCACATTCACGTTCGTTGGTATGGTGGGGACCGCTTCGTAGCTGTACCGATCGTTGCCCTCACAGATGTACCTCCAGCAAGGACAACCGCACCACAACGGGTTACCAGTTGTTCATTTGCGTAACGTCACCAGTAAACGTACACGTCCATCCCCGTTTGCAAAGTCAACTATTATTGCATGCCTGCCTGTCAGGTGTCAAGACACACTACATCCGCTCACATCCACGCAACAAAATGTGCCCGACTAGAGGGCACGTGGAAGGTGCCCCCGTACGTATGCGATGTCCATTGCGCGACCAACTGTCAACCGGCCTCTGTAGCATGTCGCAGATGTGGAACGCGGGGCACCGTGCTATCACATTGTGTGAGAAGAGACTACTACGTCTGCATACACGCGCCACTACATGAACAGACGGCTCATGCTGATCGCCATCCACTGCGTCCATTACTCCCACACGTCTCTATGGCGTACCACACTGCAATGCAGCTGTTATGGGGAGATGACACGTAGCTGTGTACACAACATTCTGAGCGGGTTGCGGTTGGACAATACATTAATGTAACGTGTCATATGCCAATTACAGAGCAGGGTAAGGCACAACTTGGGTTAGGTTAAGGCACAACTTGGGTTAGGTTAAGGCACAACTTGGGTTAGGTTAAGGCACAACTTGGGTTAGGTTAAGGCACAACTTGGGTTAGGTTAAGGCACAACTTGGGTTAGGTTAAGGCACAACTTGGGTTAGGTTAAGGCACAACTTGGGTTAGGTTAAGGCACAACTTGGGTTAGGTTAAGGCACAACTTGGGTTAGGTTAAGGCACAACTTGGGTTAGGTTAAGGCACAACTTGGGTTAGGTTAAGGCACAACTTGGGTTAGGTTAAGGCACAACGTGGGTTAGGTTAAGGCACAACGTGGGTTAGGTTAAGGCACAACGTGGGTTAGGTTAAGGCACAACGTGGGTTAGGTTAAGGCACAACGTGGGTTAGGTTAAGGCACAATGTGGGTTAGGTTAAGGCACAATGTGGGTTAGGTTAAGGCACAATGTGGGGGTAGATTGCGGTACAAATTGCATTACATTGCGGTGCAAATTGCATTACATTGCGGTGCAAATTGCATTACATTGCGGTGCAAATTGAGTTACATTGCGGTGCAAATTGAGTTACATTGCGGTGCAAATTGAGTTACATTGCGGTGCAAATTGAGTTACATTGCGGTG
>NW_026046299.1:12500-15000 GCF_023864275.1 Schistocerca cancellata
CGGAGTTAGGCGAGTAGACGCTTTAGGTGCGACCACCCGTGCTCCCAACTGAGCTTGCCGCTGCCGACAGAGGCCCGGGAGCGTGCTGTCGTGGCATTGCCGGCGGGAGACAACACGCGCCACCTACGGTGACCGGCAGCTCCAACGCCAGCGCCACAGAAGGGCAAAGGCCCCACGTGGGTGCCGAAGCGAACTCTCCCAGCACAGCGCACGTGCCAACACGTCTGCACAACTGCGATACAAACCACCAGCGAGAACCGCTGGGGCGACCGAGCAGCAGACGGCGTCGCGGCGCCGAGTGCCGGGCGGCGGCGCATCCTCAACGCACACAGTCCTCAATCGGACCAGCACACTGCAGATGTCCACCGCGCTTCGCACCGGGCCGGCGAGGACCCACTTTGGCTGCACGGCGCCGCGCGCAGGGTGCCCCGGCGCGCAGCTGCGCCGCCTGCCGCGTCCGTCGGCCGGCGCGCCTGCCACTGGGCGCCCCCACCAGCCGGCTGTAGCGCGTGCGCCCACGCACCGCGCGGCCAGCACGCCGGGCGGCCCCCCCTCACCGGCCGGGGACAGTCCCACCCACCCACAGCCGCGTATCGCTTCACACCCAGATTCACATTCACGTTCGTTGGTATGGTGGGGACCGCTTCGTAGCTGTACCGATCGTTGCCCTCACAGATGTACCTCCAGCAAGGACAACCGCACCACAACGGGTTACCAGTTGTTCATTTGCGTAACGTCACCAGTAAACGTACACGTCCATCCCCGTTTGCAAAGTCAACTATTATTGCATGCCTGCCTGTCAGGTGTCAAGACACACTACATCCGCTCACATCCACGCAACAAAATGTGCCCGACTAGAGGGCACGTGGAAGGTGCCCCCGTACGTATGCGATGTCCATTGCGCGACCAACTGTCAACCGGCCTCTGTAGCATGTCGCAGATGTGGAACGCGGGGCACCGTGCTATCACATTGTGTGAGAAGAGACTACTACGTCTGCATACACGCGCCACTACATGAACAGACGGCTCATGCTGATCGCCATCCACTGCGTCCATTACTCCCACACGTCTCTATGGCGTACCACACTGCAATGCAGCTGTTATGGGGAGATGACACGTAGCTGTGTACACAACATTCTGAGCGGGTTGCGGTTGGACAATACATTAATGTAACGTGTCATATGCCAATTACAGAGCAGGGTAAGGCACAACTTGGGTTAGGTTAAGGCACAACTTGGGTTAGGTTAAGGCACAACTTGGGTTAGGTTAAGGCACAACTTGGGTTAGGTTAAGGCACAACTTGGGTTAGGTTAAGGCACAACTTGGGTTAGGTTAAGGCACAACTTGGGTTAGGTTAAGGCACAACTTGGGTTAGGTTAAGGCACAACTTGGGTTAGGTTAAGGCACAACTTGGGTTAGGTTAAGGCACAACTTGGGTTAGGTTAAGGCACAACTTGGGTTAGGTTAAGGCACAACGTGGGTTAGGTTAAGGCACAACGTGGGTTAGGTTAAGGCACAACGTGGGTTAGGTTAAGGCACAACGTGGGTTAGGTTAAGGCACAACGTGGGTTAGGTTAAGGCACAATGTGGGTTAGGTTAAGGCACAATGTGGGTTAGGTTAAGGCACAATGTGGGGGTAGATTGCGGTACAAATTGCATTACATTGCGGTGCAAATTGCATTACATTGCGGTGCAAATTGCATTACATTGCGGTGCAAATTGAGTTACATTGCGGTGCAAATTGAGTTACATTGCGGTGCAAATTGAGTTACATTGCGGTGCAAATTGAGTTACATTGCGGTGCAAATTGAGTTACATTGCGGTGCAAATTGAGTTACATTGCGGTGCAAATTGCGTTACATTGCGGTGCAAATTGCGTTACATTGCGGTGCAAATTGCGTTACATTGCGGTGCAAATTGCGTTACATTGCGGTGCAAATTGCGTTACATTGCGGTGCAAATTGCGTTACATTGCGGTGCAAATTGCGTTACATTGCGGTGCAAATTGCGTTACATTGCGGTGCAAATTGCGTTACATTGCGGTGCAAATTGAGGTAGGTTAAGGTGCAACACAGGTTAGGTTAAGGTGCAACATAGGTTAGGTTAAGGTGCAAGATGGGTTAGGTTAAGGTGCAAGATGGGTTAGGTTAAGGTGCAAGATGGGTTAGGTTAAGGTGCAAGATGGGTTAGGTTAAGGTGCAAGATGGGTTAGGTTAAGGTGCAAGATGGGTTAGGTTAAGGTGACATAGGTTAGGTTAAGGTGACATAGGTTAGGTTAAGGTGACATAGGTTAGGTTAAGGTGACATAGGTTAGGTTAAGGTGACATAGGTTAGGTTAAGGTGACATAGGTTAGGTTAAGGTGACATAGGTTAGGTTAAGGTGACATAGGTTAGGTTAAGGTACAAACTGGGTTGTGTTATGGTACACATTGCGTTGTAGTACAGTACACGTTAGGTTTGGGTACGGTACACAATGTGGTATGGGATGGCGTGTTGTGGG
>NW_026046299.1:25000-28879 GCF_023864275.1 Schistocerca cancellata
ACGTGGGTGCCGAAGCGAACTCTCCCAGCACAGCGCACGTGCCAACACGTCTGCACAACTGCGATACAAACCACCAGCGAGAACCGCTGGGGCGACCGAGCAGCAGACGGCGTCGCGGCGCCGAGTGCCGGGCGGCGGCGCATCCTCAACGCACACAGTCCTCAATCGGACCAGCACACTGCAGATGTCCACCGCGCTTCGCACCGGGCCGGCGAGGACCCACTTTGGCTGCACGGCGCCGCGCGCAGGGTGCCCCGGCGCGCAGCTGCGCCGCCTGCCGCGTCCGTCGGCCGGCGCGCCTGCCACTGGGCGCCCCCACCAGCCGGCTGTAGCGCGTGCGCCCACGCACCGCGCGGCCAGCACGCCGGGCGGCCCCCCCTCACCGGCCGGGGACAGTCCCACCCACCCACAGCCGCGTATCGCTTCACACCCAGATTCACATTCACGTTCGTTGGTATGGTGGGGACCGCTTCGTAGCTGTACCGATCGTTGCCCTCACAGATGTACCTCCAGCAAGGACAACCGCACCACAACGGGTTACCAGTTGTTCATTTGCGTAACGTCACCAGTAAACGTACACGTCCATCCCCGTTTGCAAAGTCAACTATTATTGCATGCCTGCCTGTCAGGTGTCAAGACACACTACATCCGCTCACATCCACGCAACAAAATGTGCCCGACTAGAGGGCACGTGGAAGGTGCCCCCGTACGTATGCGATGTCCATTGCGCGACCAACTGTCAACCGGCCTCTGTAGCATGTCGCAGATGTGGAACGCGGGGCACCGTGCTATCACATTGTGTGAGAAGAGACTACTACGTCTGCATACACGCGCCACTACATGAACAGACGGCTCATGCTGATCGCCATCCACTGCGTCCATTACTCCCACACGTCTCTATGGCGTACCACACTGCAATGCAGCTGTTATGGGGAGATGACACGTAGCTGTGTACACAACATTCTGAGCGGGTTGCGGTTGGACAATACATTAATGTAACGTGTCATATGCCAATTACAGAGCAGGGTAAGGCACAACTTGGGTTAGGTTAAGGCACAACTTGGGTTAGGTTAAGGCACAACTTGGGTTAGGTTAAGGCACAACTTGGGTTAGGTTAAGGCACAACTTGGGTTAGGTTAAGGCACAACTTGGGTTAGGTTAAGGCACAACTTGGGTTAGGTTAAGGCACAACTTGGGTTAGGTTAAGGCACAACTTGGGTTAGGTTAAGGCACAACTTGGGTTAGGTTAAGGCACAACTTGGGTTAGGTTAAGGCACAACTTGGGTTAGGTTAAGGCACAACGTGGGTTAGGTTAAGGCACAACGTGGGTTAGGTTAAGGCACAACGTGGGTTAGGTTAAGGCACAACGTGGGTTAGGTTAAGGCACAACGTGGGTTAGGTTAAGGCACAATGTGGGTTAGGTTAAGGCACAATGTGGGTTAGGTTAAGGCACAATGTGGGGGTAGATTGCGGTACAAATTGCATTACATTGCGGTGCAAATTGCATTACATTGCGGTGCAAATTGCATTACATTGCGGTGCAAATTGAGTTACATTGCGGTGCAAATTGAGTTACATTGCGGTGCAAATTGAGTTACATTGCGGTGCAAATTGAGTTACATTGCGGTGCAAATTGAGTTACATTGCGGTGCAAATTGAGTTACATTGCGGTGCAAATTGCGTTACATTGCGGTGCAAATTGCGTTACATTGCGGTGCAAATTGCGTTACATTGCGGTGCAAATTGCGTTACATTGCGGTGCAAATTGCGTTACATTGCGGTGCAAATTGCGTTACATTGCGGTGCAAATTGCGTTACATTGCGGTGCAAATTGCGTTACATTGCGGTGCAAATTGCGTTACATTGCGGTGCAAATTGAGGTAGGTTAAGGTGCAACACAGGTTAGGTTAAGGTGCAACATAGGTTAGGTTAAGGTGCAAGATGGGTTAGGTTAAGGTGCAAGATGGGTTAGGTTAAGGTGCAAGATGGGTTAGGTTAAGGTGCAAGATGGGTTAGGTTAAGGTGCAAGATGGGTTAGGTTAAGGTGCAAGATGGGTTAGGTTAAGGTGACATAGGTTAGGTTAAGGTGACATAGGTTAGGTTAAGGTGACATAGGTTAGGTTAAGGTGACATAGGTTAGGTTAAGGTGACATAGGTTAGGTTAAGGTGACATAGGTTAGGTTAAGGTGACATAGGTTAGGTTAAGGTGACATAGGTTAGGTTAAGGTACAAACTGGGTTGTGTTATGGTACACATTGCGTTGTAGTACAGTACACGTTAGGTTTGGGTACGGTACACAATGTGGTATGGGATGGCGTGTTGTGGGGGGGAGGGGGGGGGGGGAGGTTCGTTGATATCGACCGTAGGACGTGGATGCCCGAGGCAGCGTCAGTGTGTCAAAGGAGTTATGTCACGTCGGGATGCGCTTTTCGCCAGTGAGAGGGGGCGAGCCGTGTCTGTGGTTGCGGCAGACCTGTGTGTTTCATTCCTGCCAGTGTGTTTGTGCTGTAAGACGAGGCAGTGTGGTGGTGATGGGTGCACCCCTGTGTAGGACATGTGTGGGTGTTGGTGGCTTCTCTGAGCAATTGTGGTTGTCGGACGAGTGGGGTATTCTGTTTTATGATTGGACCTCCCGGTCTGGTTATCATAGCGTAGTTGGTGTACTGTGGCGGATAGGATGCACCGGACGTTGGTCCATGCTGGTGCTTAGTAGTTGTATCTGTGTCTGTTACAGGCAGAGAGTAGTGTGTGATAGAGTGTGTGGCTGACGTGTGGTTCATTTTGTGTGTACGGACGTTCAGCATGTATAGGGGCATTTGCGTATATAATCTATCATAATCTATCTATGTGGGCCTGCATAGTTTACTGAGCAGTGCTGTGAGGTGACTGAACTACGAGTGACGTACTGATTTACAGCGGAATGATTGCCTTGTACCAAAGATGGAGTATCGGCTCTACGACAGCGTTGGCACCGCAGGAAATGGTCTCGTAAAACGGCCCTCCCACCGTCATCGTTGTGAGGGGTAGGGACCGCCTATATTCTGAGAGGAGCCCTGTTTGCCACTGGGCGTGGGGTCTCGCATCCTGCGGTTCAGTGCCCCCAGGGAAGCGCGCGGAGGTGGTGCTGCTGCTGCTGCTGCTGTAGCAAGCGAGCTACTTACAGCATGTATAGGGACAGCGGGAATATGGCATATTCGATATAACTCTTCATGAAACGCAAGATATAGGGGCGGATTGCACGTTACGAGTGCGGGAAGAGTCCGCCGTTCATCCGCTGGAGTTGCGATTTGGGCGGTTGGGGTGGGGCACGTGCGGGTGCGGGTGGAGCGATTGTCGGTCGACGACTTCGTGCGACGCAGGCACAGGCGTTGGGGCTCCTGTGGTGGGCAGATGATGCAGGGTTTGTGGGTGGCGTCGGAAAATGGGCACTGTGGGACCTAGCGATGTCGTAGTCGGCGTGGCGTCTCATAGATGGCGGTATCATCGGTGCAGCAGGTCATGTTGCGGGGGACCTGCAGGTGGCGGTATTTTTGTTTGTGGTGCGCTCGACATGGTGGACGTAGTGTCGTCCGATTCGCGTAGATGGAGCTATTGCATGTGGTTTCGTCACATTGTCATAGATGGCGGTGCCGTGTTTTGGAGGTATGGTTGGCGTAGTTTCGTTGGATTCCTGTAGATGGAGGTGTCGTTTCTGGGCCGGATGGCAATGTAGTTTGGTCACATTCCCAAAGATGGCTGTGTTGTGCCTGTGGGCGGCATTGTCAACATCATGCGGTATGGTCTGTTTATTGTGGACGTTGATGGCGTCGGGACCAGAGGGCGCGCGCGAACCGTTGACCACGCGTTATTCACGCAAGCATACTTCGTACTATTTTCCCA
>NW_026046300.1:2500-5000 GCF_023864275.1 Schistocerca cancellata
GCATGGCTTAATCTTTGAGACAAGCATATGACTACTGGCAGGATCAACCAGGGAGCTGCGTCAACTAGAGCTGAGCAGCCGGCCGCCCGGGAGTGTGTCCCAGGGGCCCGCGCGAACACGCAAGCGTCCGCTCAATTATTCTGCAAACAGGAGGAGGCTGAGCTCCCCTGCACAATACACCTCGAAACCCTCTCAGGTCCCGGCGGCGCGCAGCGCCGTCCTAAGTACTTGGTCGGGTTCGAGAGAGGCGCAATCGCCCGGAGTTAGGCGAGTAGACGCTTTAGGTGCGACCACCCGTGCTCCCAACTGAGCTTGCCGCTGCCGACAGAGGCCCGGGAGCGTGCTGTCGTGGCATTGCCGGCGGGAGACAACACGCGCCACCTACGGTGACCGGCAGCTCCAACGCCAGCGCCACAGAAGGGCAAAGGCCCCACGTGGGTGCCGAAGCGAACTCTCCCAGCACAGCGCACGTGCCAACACGTCTGCACAACTGCGATACAAACCACCAGCGAGAACCGCTGGGGCGACCGAGCAGCAGACGGCGTCGCGGCGCCGAGTGCCGGGCGGCGGCGCATCCTCAACGCACACAGTCCTCAGTCGGACCAGCACACTGCAGATGTCCACCGCGCTTCGCACCGGGCCCGCGAGGACCCACTTTGGCCGCCCGGCGCCGCGCGCAGGGTGCCCCGGCGCGCAGCTGCGCCGCCTGCCGCGTCCGTCGGCCGGCGCGCCTGCCACTGGGCGCCCCCACCAGCCGGCTGTAGCGCGTGCGCCCACGCACCGCGCGGCCAGCACGCCGGGCGGCCCCCCCTCACCGGCCGGGGACGGTCCCACCCAGCCACCGCCGCGTATCGCTTCACACACAGATTTGCCCTTACTGATTTACCTCCAGCAACAACAACCGCACCACAATGGGTTTACCAGTTGTTCATTTGCGTTGCGTCACGTCACCAGCAAACGTAGACGTCCATCCCAGTTTGCAAATGCAACGATTATTGCATACCTGTCTGTTAGGTGTCACGACACACTACGTCTGCCCACATACACGCAACAAAATGTGCACGACTAGAGAACACGTGGGAGGTGGCCCCCTACGTATGCGATGTCCATTACGAGACCGACTGTCAACCAGCATCTGTACCATGTCGCAGATGTGGAACGCGGTGCACCATGCTATCACACTGTGTGAGAAGAGACGACTACGTTTGAATACACGCGCCACTACATCAACAGACGGCTCATGCTGATCGCCATCCAGGGCGTCCGTTACTCCCACACGTCTCTATGGCGTACCACACTGCAATGTAGCTGTTATGGGGAGACGGCACGTGGCTGAGTGCACAACATTTGGACCGTATGGTTCGCTGTTGTTGGGCGCAGTCGTACGGTCACACATGTGCCACAGCGTATCATTCAGTACATACGGACCTATGTGCAGTACAATGTGAGGATTAAGCTTACGATATCAGCGGACAGTGGACACAGGCCGTACCACGACGTAGACTGAGCGCTTCGACATGCGAATGCCAGTGAACAGCTGCGAAGGGCATTGAACACGCAAGCACCTGAACGACCAGCGTGCGAAGGCAGGGTGGAGGGGGGGGGGCGATGTACATCCTGCAGTTGTCCACATTACAGTGTACAGCGGGAGCATGTAAAAAGTAAGCAACACTTGCGAAGTGTTCAACATGAAACGACACACAAGAGGGTGGGCGGTGCGAGTAGCGAACTATATTCAGAGGGTTGTGGTTAGACAACACTAGATTAATGTAACGTGTCATATGCCAATTACAGAGCAGGTTAAGGCACAACGTGGGTTAGGTTAAGGCACAACGTGGGTTAGGTTAAGGCACAACGTGGGTTAGGTTAAGGCACAACGTGGGTTAGGTTAAGGCACAACGTGGGTTAGGTTAAGGCACAACGTGGGTTAGGTTAAGGCACAACGTGGGTTAGGTTAAGGCACAACGTGGGTTAGGTTAAGGCACAACGTGGGTTAGGTTAAGGCACAACGTGGGTTAGGTTAAGGCACAACGTGGGTTAGGTTAAGGCACAACGTGGGTTAGGTTAAGGCACAACGTGGGTTAGGTTAAGGCACAACGTGGGTTAGGTTAAGGCACAACGTGGGTTACGTTAAGGCACAACGTGGGTTACGTTAAGGCACAACGTGGGTTACGTTAAGGCACAACGTGGGTTACGTTAAGGCACAACGTGGGTTACGTTAAGGCACAACGTGGGTTACGTTAAGGCACAACGTGGGTTACGTTAAGGCACAACGTGGGTTACGTTAAGGCACAACGTGGGTTAGGTTAAGGCACAACGTGGGTTAGGTTAAGGCACAACGTGGGTTAGGTTAAGGCACAACGTGGGTTAGGTTAAGGCACAACGTGGGTTACGTTAAGGCACAACGTGGGTTACGTTAAGGCACAACGTGGGTTACGTTAAGGCACAACGTGGGTTACGTTAAGGCACAACGTGGGTTACGTTAAGGCACAACGTGGGT
>NW_026046300.1:12500-17500 GCF_023864275.1 Schistocerca cancellata
GGGCGGTGTGTACAAAGGGCAGGGACGTAATCAACGCGAGCTTATGACTCGCGCTTACTGGGAATTCCTCGTTCATGGGGAACAATTGCAAGCCCCAATCCCTAGCACGAAGGAGGTTCAGCGGGTTACCCCGACCTTTCGGCCTAGGAAGACACGCTGATTCCTTCAGTGTAGCGCGCGTGCGGCCCAGAACATCTAAGGGCATCACAGACCTGTTATTGCTCAATCTCGTGCGGCTAGAAGCCGCCTGTCCCTCTAAGAAGAAAAGTAATCGCTGACAGCACGAAGGATGTCACGCGACTAGTTAGCAGGCTAGAGTCTCGTTCGTTATCGGAATTAACCAGACAAATCGCTCCACCAACTAAGAACGGCCATGCACCACCACCCACCGAATCAAGAAAGAGCTATCAATCTGTCAATCCTTCCGGTGTCCGGGCCTGGTGAGGTTTCCCGTGTTGAGTCAAATTAAGCCGCAGGCTCCACTCCTGGTGGTGCCCTTCCGTCAATTCCTTTAAGTTTCAGCTTTGCAACCATACTTCCCCCGGAACCCAAAAGCTTTGGTTTCCCGGAGGCTGCCCGCCGAGTCATCGGAGGAACTGCGGCGGATCGCTGGCTGGCATCGTTTATGGTTAGAACTAGGGCGGTATCTGATCGCCTTCGAACCTCTAACTTTCGTTCTTGATTAATGAAAACATACTTGGCAAATGCTTTCGCTTCTGTTCGTCTTGCGACGATCCAAGAATTTCACCTCTAACGTCGCAATACGAATGCCCCCGCCTGTCCCTATTAATCATTACCTCGGGTTCCGAAAACCAACAAAATAGAACCGAGGTCCTATTCCATTATTCCATGCACACAGTATTCAGGCGGGCTTGCCTGCTTTAAGCACTCTAATTTGTTCAAAGTAAACGTGCCGGCCCACCCAGACACTCAATAAAGAGCACCTTGGTAGGATTTCAACGGGGTCCGCCTCGGGACGCACGAACACGCACGAGGCGGTCGCACGCCTTCGGCTCGCCCCACCGGCAGGACGTCCCACGATACATGCCAGTTAAACACCGACGGGCGGTGAACCAACAGCGTGGGACACAAATCCAACTACGAGCTTTTTAACCGCAACAACTTTAATATACGCTATTGGAGCTGGAATTACCGCGGCTGCTGGCACCAGACTTGCCCTCCAATAGATACTCGTTAAAGGATTTAAAGTGTACTCATTCCGATTACGGGGCCTCGGATGAGTCCCGTATCGTTATTTTTCGTCACTACCTCCCCGTGCCGGGAGTGGGTAATTTGCGCGCCTGCTGCCTTCCTTGGATGTGGTAGCCGTTTCTCAGGCTCCCTCTCCGGAATCGAACCCTGATTCCCCGTTACCCGTTACAACCATGGTAGGCGCAGAACCTACCATCGACAGTTGATAAGGCAGACATTTGAAAGATGCGTCGCCGGTACGAGGACCGTGCGATCAGCCCAAAGTTATTCAGAGTCACCAAGGCAAACGGACCGGACGAGCCGACCGATTGGTTTTGATCTAATAAAAGCGTCCCTTCCATCTCTGGTCGGGACTCTGTTTGCATGTATTAGCTCCAGAATTACCACAGTTATCCAAGTAACGTGGGTACGATCTAAGGAACCATAACTGATTTAATGAGCCATTCGCGGTTTCACCTTAATGCGGCTTGTACTGAGACATGCATGGCTTAATCTTTGAGACAAGCATATGACTACTGGCAGGATCAACCAGGGAGCTGCGTCAACTAGAGCTGAGCAGCCGGCCGCCCGGGAGTGTGTCCCAGGGGCCCGCGCGAACACGCAAGCGTCCGCTCAATTATTCTGCAAACAGGAGGAGGCTGAGCTCCCCTGCACAATACACCTCGAAACCCTCTCAGGTCCCGGCGGCGCGCAGCGCCGTCCTAAGTACTTGGTCGGGTTCGAGAGAGGCGCAATCGCCCGGAGTTAGGCGAGTAGACGCTTTAGGTGCGACCACCCGTGCTCCCAACTGAGCTTGCCGCTGCCGACAGAGGCCCGGGAGCGTGCTGTCGTGGCATTGCCGGCGGGAGACAACACGCGCCACCTACGGTGACCGGCAGCTCCAACGCCAGCGCCACAGAAGGGCAAAGGCCCCACGTGGGTGCCGAAGCGAACTCTCCCAGCACAGCGCACGTGCCAACACGTCTGCACAACTGCGATACAAACCACCAGCGAGAACCGCTGGGGCGACCGAGCAGCAGACGGCGTCGCGGCGCCGAGTGCCGGGCGGCGGCGCATCCTCAACGCACACAGTCCTCAGTCGGACCAGCACACTGCAGATGTCCACCGCGCTTCGCACCGGGCCCGCGAGGACCCACTTTGGCCGCCCGGCGCCGCGCGCAGGGTGCCCCGGCGCGCAGCTGCGCCGCCTGCCGCGTCCGTCGGCCGGCGCGCCTGCCACTGGGCGCCCCCACCAGCCGGCTGTAGCGCGTGCGCCCACGCACCGCGCGGCCAGCACGCCGGGCGGCCCCCCCTCACCGGCCGGGGACGGTCCCACCCAGCCACCGCCGCGTATCGCTTCACACACAGATTTGCCCTTACTGATTTACCTCCAGCAACAACAACCGCACCACAATGGGTTTACCAGTTGTTCATTTGCGTTGCGTCACGTCACCAGCAAACGTAGACGTCCATCCCAGTTTGCAAATGCAACGATTATTGCATACCTGTCTGTTAGGTGTCACGACACACTACGTCTGCCCACATACACGCAACAAAATGTGCACGACTAGAGAACACGTGGGAGGTGGCCCCCTACGTATGCGATGTCCATTACGAGACCGACTGTCAACCAGCATCTGTACCATGTCGCAGATGTGGAACGCGGTGCACCATGCTATCACACTGTGTGAGAAGAGACGACTACGTTTGAATACACGCGCCACTACATCAACAGACGGCTCATGCTGATCGCCATCCAGGGCGTCCGTTACTCCCACACGTCTCTATGGCGTACCACACTGCAATGTAGCTGTTATGGGGAGACGGCACGTGGCTGAGTGCACAACATTTGGACCGTATGGTTCGCTGTTGTTGGGCGCAGTCGTACGGTCACACATGTGCCACAGCGTATCATTCAGTACATACGGACCTATGTGCAGTACAATGTGAGGATTAAGCTTACGATATCAGCGGACAGTGGACACAGGCCGTACCACGACGTAGACTGAGCGCTTCGACATGCGAATGCCAGTGAACAGCTGCGAAGGGCATTGAACACGCAAGCACCTGAACGACCAGCGTGCGAAGGCAGGGTGGAGGGGGGGGGGCGATGTACATCCTGCAGTTGTCCACATTACAGTGTACAGCGGGAGCATGTAAAAAGTAAGCAACACTTGCGAAGTGTTCAACATGAAACGACACACAAGAGGGTGGGCGGTGCGAGTAGCGAACTATATTCAGAGGGTTGTGGTTAGACAACACTAGATTAATGTAACGTGTCATATGCCAATTACAGAGCAGGTTAAGGCACAACGTGGGTTAGGTTAAGGCACAACGTGGGTTAGGTTAAGGCACAACGTGGGTTAGGTTAAGGCACAACGTGGGTTAGGTTAAGGCACAACGTGGGTTAGGTTAAGGCACAACGTGGGTTAGGTTAAGGCACAACGTGGGTTAGGTTAAGGCACAACGTGGGTTAGGTTAAGGCACAACGTGGGTTAGGTTAAGGCACAACGTGGGTTAGGTTAAGGCACAACGTGGGTTAGGTTAAGGCACAACGTGGGTTAGGTTAAGGCACAACGTGGGTTAGGTTAAGGCACAACGTGGGTTACGTTAAGGCACAACGTGGGTTACGTTAAGGCACAACGTGGGTTACGTTAAGGCACAACGTGGGTTACGTTAAGGCACAACGTGGGTTACGTTAAGGCACAACGTGGGTTACGTTAAGGCACAACGTGGGTTACGTTAAGGCACAACGTGGGTTACGTTAAGGCACAACGTGGGTTACGTTAAGGCACAACGTGGGTTAGGTTAAGGCACAACGTGGGTTAGGTTAAGGCACAACGTGGGTTAGGTTAAGGCACAACGTGGGTTAGGTTAAGGCACAACGTGGGTTACGTTAAGGCACAACGTGGGTTACGTTAAGGCACAACGTGGGTTACGTTAAGGCACAACGTGGGTTACGTTAAGGCACAACGTGGGTTACGTTAAGGCACAACGTGGGTTACGTTAAGGCACAACGTGGGTTACGTTAAGGCACAACGTGTGTTAGGTTAAGGCACAACGTGGGTTAGGTTAAGGCACAACGTGGGTTAGGTTAAGGCACAACGTGGGTTACGTTAAGGCACAACGTGGGTTACGTTAAGGCACAACGTGGGTTACGTTAAGGCACAACGTGGGTTACGTTAAGGCACAACGTGGGTTACGTTAAGGCACAACGTGGGTTACGTTAAGGCACAACGTGGGTTACGTTAAGGCACAACGTGGGTTACGTTAAGGCACAACGTGTGTTAGGTTAAGGCACAACGTGGGTTAGGTTAAGGCACAACGTGGGTTAGGTTAAGGCACAACGTGGGTTAGGTTAAGACACAAATTGCGTTACAAATTGCGTTACATTGCGGTACAAATTGCGTTACATTGCGGTACAAATTGCGTTACATTGCGGTACAAATTGCGTTACAAATTTGGTTAGGTTAAGGTGCAAAATGGGTTGGATTACAGTACACAACATGGTAAGAGATAGTGTGTTTGGGGGGGGGGGGGGGCAGGTTCGTTGGTAGTGATCATTGTAAGTGAATGTCTGAGGCAGCGTCAGTATGTCACAGCAGTTCTGTCTCGTCAGGATGCGCTTTTCGCTCGTGACTGGAGGCGCGCCGCGTCTGTGGTTGCGGCAAGGGAGTGGCAGACCTGTGTGATTCATTCCTGCCATTGTTTCTGTGCCGTAACAGGAGGCAGTGTGGTGGTGTTGGGTGCACCCCTGTGTAGGACATGTGTGGGTGTTGGTGGCTTATCTGAGCAATTGTGGATGTTGG
>NW_026046300.1:25000-29494 GCF_023864275.1 Schistocerca cancellata
TTAATCATTACCTCGGGTTCCGAAAACCAACAAAATAGAACCGAGGTCCTATTCCATTATTCCATGCACACAGTATTCAGGCGGGCTTGCCTGCTTTAAGCACTCTAATTTGTTCAAAGTAAACGTGCCGGCCCACCCAGACACTCAATAAAGAGCACCTTGGTAGGATTTCAACGGGGTCCGCCTCGGGACGCACGAACACGCACGAGGCGGTCGCACGCCTTCGGCTCGCCCCACCGGCAGGACGTCCCACGATACATGCCAGTTAAACACCGACGGGCGGTGAACCAACAGCGTGGGACACAAATCCAACTACGAGCTTTTTAACCGCAACAACTTTAATATACGCTATTGGAGCTGGAATTACCGCGGCTGCTGGCACCAGACTTGCCCTCCAATAGATACTCGTTAAAGGATTTAAAGTGTACTCATTCCGATTACGGGGCCTCGGATGAGTCCCGTATCGTTATTTTTCGTCACTACCTCCCCGTGCCGGGAGTGGGTAATTTGCGCGCCTGCTGCCTTCCTTGGATGTGGTAGCCGTTTCTCAGGCTCCCTCTCCGGAATCGAACCCTGATTCCCCGTTACCCGTTACAACCATGGTAGGCGCAGAACCTACCATCGACAGTTGATAAGGCAGACATTTGAAAGATGCGTCGCCGTACGAGGACCGTGCGATCAGCCCAAAGTTATTCAGAGTCACCAAGGCAAACGGACCGGACGAGCCGACCGATTGGTTTGATCTAATAAAAGCGTCCCTTCCATCTCTGGTCGGGACTCTGTTTGCATGTATTAGCTCTAGAATTACCACAGTTATCCAAGTAACGTGGGTACGATCTAAGGAACCATAACTGATTTAATGAGCCATTCGCGGTTTCACCTTAATGCGGCTTGTACTGAGACATGCATGGCTTAATCTTTGAGACAAGCATATGACTACTGGCAGGATCAACCAGGGAGCTGCGTCAACTAGAGCTGAGCAGCCGGCCGCCCGGGAGTGTGTCCCAGGGGCCCGCGCGAACACGCAAGCGTCCGCTCAATTATTCTGCAAACAGGAGGAGGCTGAGCTCCCCTGCACAATACACCTCGAAACCCTCTCAGGTCCCGGCGGCGCGCAGCGCCGTCCTAAGTACTTGGTCGGGTTCGAGAGAGGCGCAATCGCCCGGAGTTAGGCGAGTAGACGCTTTAGGTGCGACCACCCGTGCTCCCAACTGAGCTTGCCGCTGCCGACAGAGGCCCGGGAGCGTGCTGTCGTGGCATTGCCGGCGGGAGACAACACGCGCCACCTACGGTGACCGGCAGCTCCAACGCCAGCGCCACAGAAGGGCAAAGGCCCCACGTGGGTGCCGAAGCGAACTCTCCCAGCACAGCGCACGTGCCAACACGTCTGCACAACTGCGATACAAACCACCAGCGAGAACCGCTGGGGCGACCGAGCAGCAGACGGCGTCGCGGCGCCGAGTGCCGGGCGGCGGCGCATCCTCAACGCACACAGTCCTCAGTCGGACCAGCACACTGCAGATGTCCACCGCGCTTCGCACCGGGCCCGCGAGGGACCCACTTTGGCCGCCCGGCGCCGCGCGCAGGGTGCCCCGGCGCGCAGCTGCGCCGCCTGCCGCGTCCGTCGGCCGGCGCGCCTGCCACTGGGCGCCCCCACCAGCCGGCTGTAGCGCGTGCGCCCACGCACCCGCGCGGCCAGCACGCCGGGCGGCCCCCCCTCACCGGCCGGGGACGGTCCCACCCAGCCACCGCCGCGTATCGCTTCACACACAGATTTGCCCTTACTGATTTACCTCCAGCAACAACAACCGCACCACAATGGGTTTACCAGTTGTTCATTTGCGTTGCGTCACGTCACCAGCAAACGTAGACGTCCATCCCAGTTTGCAAATGCAACGATTATTGCATACCTGTCTGTTAGGTGTCACGACACACTACGTCTGCCCACATACACGCAACAAAATGTGCACGACTAGAGAACACGTGGGAGGTGGCCCCCTACGTATGCGATGTCCATTACGAGACCGACTGTCAACCAGCATCTGTACCATGTCGCAGATGTGGAACGCGGTGCACCATGCTATCACACTGTGTGAGAAGAGACGACTACGTTTGAATACACGCGCCACTACATCAACAGACGGCTCATGCTGATCGCCATCCAGGGCGTCCGTTACTCCCACACGTCTCTATGGCGTACCACACTGCAATGTAGCTGTTATGGGGAGACGGCACGTGGCTGAGTGCACAACATTTGGACCGTATGGTTCGCTGTTGTTGGGCGCAGTCGTACGGTCACACATGTGCCACAGCGTATCATTCAGTACATACGGACCTATGTGCAGTACAATGTGAGGATTAAGCTTACGATATCAGCGGACAGTGGACACAGGCCGTACCACGACGTAGACTGAGCGCTTCGACATGCGAATGCCAGTGAACAGCTGCGAAGGGCATTGAACACGCAAGCACCTGAACGACCAGCGTGCGAAGGCAGGGTGGAGGGGGGGGGGCGATGTACATCCTGCAGTTGTCCACATTACAGTGTACAGCGGGAGCATGTAAAAAGTAAGCAACACTTGCGAAGTGTTCAACATGAAACGACACACAAGAGGGTGGGCGGTGCGAGTAGCGAACTATATTCAGAGGGTTGTGGTTAGACAACACTAGATTAATGTAACGTGTCATATGCCAATTACAGAGCAGGTTAAGGCACAACGTGGGTTAGGTTAAGGCACAACGTGGGTTAGGTTAAGGCACAACGTGGGTTAGGTTAAGGCACAACGTGGGTTAGGTTAAGGCACAACGTGGGTTAGGTTAAGGCACAACGTGGGTTAGGTTAAGGCACAACGTGGGTTAGGTTAAGGCACAACGTGGGTTAGGTTAAGGCACAACGTGGGTTAGGTTAAGGCACAACGTGGGTTAGGTTAAGGCACAACGTGGGTTAGGTTAAGGCACAACGTGGGTTAGGTTAAGGCACAACGTGGGTTAGGTTAAGGCACAACGTGGGTTAGGTTAAGGCACAACGTGGGTTACGTTAAGGCACAACGTGGGTTACGTTAAGGCACAACGTGGGTTACGTTAAGGCACAACGTGGGTTACGTTAAGGCACAACGTGGGTTACGTTAAGGCACAACGTGGGTTACGTTAAGGCACAACGTGGGTTAGGTTAAGGCACAACGTGGGTTAGGTTAAGGCACAACGTGGGTTAGGTTAAGGCACAACGTGGGTTAGGTTAAGGCACAACGTGGGTTACGTTAAGGCACAACGTGGGTTACGTTAAGGCACAACGTGGGTTACGTTAAGGCACAACGTGGGTTACGTTAAGGCACAACGTGGGTTACGTTAAGGCACAACGTGTGTTAGGTTAAGGCACAACGTGGGTTAGGTTAAGGCACAACGTGGGTTAGGTTAAGGCACAACGTGGGTTACGTTAAGGCACAACGTGGGTTACGTTAAGGCACAACGTGGGTTACGTTAAGGCACAACGTGGGTTACGTTAAGGCACAACGTGGGTTACGTTAAGGCACAACGTGGGTTACGTTAAGGCACAACGTGGGTTACGTTAAGGCACAACGTGGGTTACGTTAAGGCACAACGTGTGTTAGGTTAAGGCACAACGTGGGTTAGGTTAAGGCACAACGTGGGTTAGGTTAAGGCACAACGTGGGTTAGGTTAAGACACAAATTGCGTTACAAATTGCGTTACATTGCGGTACAAATTGCGTTACATTGCGGTACAAATTGCGTTACATTGCGGTACAAATTGCGTTACAAATTTGGTTAGGTTAAGGTGCAAAATGGGTTGGATTACAGTACACAACATGGTAAGAGATAGTGTGTTTGGGGGGGGGGGGGGGCAGGTTCGTTGGTAGTGATCATTGTAAGTGAATGTCTGAGGCAGCGTCAGTATGTCACAGCAGTTCTGTCTCGTCAGGATGCGCTTTTCGCTCGTGACTGGAGGCGCGCCGCGTCTGTGGTTGCGGCAAGGGAGTGGCAGACCTGTGTGATTCATTCCTGCCATTGTTTCTGTGCCGTAACAGGAGGCAGTGTGGTGGTGTTGGGTGCACCCCTGTGTAGGACATGTGTGGGTGTTGGTGGCTTATCTGAGCAATTGTGGATGTTGGACGGGTGGGGATATTCTATTTTATAATTGGACCCCCTGGTGTGGTTATCATAGTGTGGATGGTGTACTGTGGCGGAGAGGATGCACCGGACGTTGGTCCATGCTGGTGCTTACATATCGTATCTGTGTCTGTTACAGGCAGAGAGTAATGTGTGATGGAGTGTCTCGCTGAGGTGTGGTTCATATTGTGTGCACAGACTTACAGCATGTATAGGGACAGCGGGAATTGGCATATTGGATATAACTCGTCATGAAACGCAAGATATAGGGGTGGATTGCAACGTACGAGTGCGGGAAGAGTCCGCCGTTCATCCGCTTGGGTTGCGATTTGGGCGGTTGGGGTGGGGCACGTGCGGGTGCGGGTGGAGT
>NW_026046301.1:0-5000 GCF_023864275.1 Schistocerca cancellata
AGACCGCCATCTGCAGGTCCCCCGCAACATGACCTGCTGCACCGACGATACCGCCATCTAGGCGACGCCACGCCGACTACAACATCGCTAGGTCCCACAGTGCCCATTTTTCGACGCCACCCACACAGCCTGCATCATCTGTCCACCACAGGAGCCCCAACGCCAGTGCCTGCGCCGCACGAAGTCGTCGACCGACAATCGCTCCACCCGCACCCGCACGTGCCCCACTCCAAACCGCCCAAATCGCAACTCCAGCGGATGAATGGCGGACTCTTCCCGCACTCCTATCGTGCAATCCACCCCTATATCTTGCGTTCATGAAGAGTTATATCCAATATGCCATATTCCCGCTGTCCCTATACATGCTCTAAGTAGCTCGCTTGCTACAGCAGCAGCAGCACCACCTCCGCGCGCTTCCCTGGGGGCACTGAACCGCAGGACGCGAGACCCCACGCCCTGTGGCAAACAGGGCTCCTCGCAGAATATATACGGTCCCTACCCCGCACAACGATGACGGTGTGGGGGCCATTGTACGGACACCGCTTCCTGCGGTGCCAACGCTGTCGTAGAGTCGATACTCCATCTTTGGTAGAAGGCAACCATTCCGCTGTAAATGAGTACGTCGCTCGTAGTTCAGTCACCTCGCAGCACTGCTCAGTAAACTATGCAGGCCCACATAGATAGATCAAATACGCAAATGCCCCTATACATGCTGAACGTCTGTGCAAACAAAACGAACCACACGTCACCCGCACACTCTATCACCCACACACTCTATCACACACTACTCTCTGCCTGTAACAAACACAGATACAATAATTAAGCACCGGCATGGACCAACGTCCGGTGCATCCTATCCGCCACAGTACACCAACCAGACTATGATAACCAGGCCAGGAGGTCCAATCATAAAACAGAATATCCCACTCGTCCGACAACCACAATTGCTCAGATAAGCCACCAACACCCACACATGTCCTACACAGGGGGTGCACCCAACATCACCACACTGCCTCGTCTTACAGCACAAACACACTGCAGGAATGAAACACACAGGTCTGCCGCAACCACAGACACGGCTCGCCCCCCCCTCTCACTGGCGGAAAGCGCATCCCGACGTGACATAACTCCTTTGACACACTGACGCTGCCTCGGGCATCCACGTCCTACGGTCGATATCAACGAACCTCACCCCCCCCCCCCCCCCCCACCCCACAAACACGCCATCCCATACCACATTGTGTACCGTACCCAAACCTAACGTGTACTGTACTACAACGCAATGTGTACCATAACACAACCCAGTTTGTACCTTAACCTAACCTATGTCACCTTAACCTAACCTATGTCACCTTAACCTAACCTATGTCACCTTAACCTAACCTATGTCACCTTAACCTAACCTATGTCACCTTAACCTAACCTATGTCACCTTAACCTAACCTATGTCACCTTAACCTAACCTATGTCACCTTAACCTAACCTATGTCACCTTAACCTAACCTATGTCACCTTAACCTAACCTATGTCACCTTAACCTAACCTGTGTTGCACCTTAACCTACCTCAATTTGCACCGCAATGTAACTCAATTTGCACCGCAATGTAACTCAATTTGCACCGCAATGTAACTCAATTTGCACCGCAATGTAACTCAATTTGCACCGCAATGTAACTCAATTTGCACCGCAATGTAACTCAATTTGCACCGCAATGTAACGCAATTTGCACCGCAATGTAACGCAATTTGCACCGCAATGTAACGCAATTTGCACCGCAATGTAACGCAATTTGCACCGCAATGTAACGCAATTTGTACCGCAATCTACCCCCATGTTGTGCCTTAACCTAACCCACGTTGTGCCTTAACCTAACCCACGTTGTGCCTTAACCTAACCCACGTTGTGGCTTAACCTAACCCACGTTGTGGCTTAACCTAACCCACGTTGTGGCTTAACCTAACCCACGTTGTGGCTTAACCTAACCCACGTTGTGCTTAACCTAACCCACGTTGTGGCTTAACCTAACCCACGTTGTGGCTTACCTAACCCACGTTGTGGCTTAACCTAACCCACGTTGTGGCTTAACCTAACCCACGTTGTGGCTTAACCTAACCCACGTTGTGGCTTAACCTAACCCACGTTGTGGCTTAACCTAACCCACGTTGTGGCTTAACCTAACCCACGTTGTGGCTTAACCTAACCCACGTTGTGGCTTAACCTAACCCACGTTGTGGCTTAACCCTAACCCACGTTGTGGCTTAACCTAACCCACGTTGTGCCTTACCTAACCCACGTTGTGCCTTAAACCTAACCCACGTTGTGCCTTAACCTAACCCACGTTGTGCCTTAACCTAACCCACGTTGTGCCTTAACCTAACCCACGTTGTGGCTTAACCTAACCCACGTTGTGGCTTAACCTAACCCACGTTGTGGCTTAACCTAACCCACGTTGTGGCTTAACCTAACCCACGTTGTGGCTTAACCTAACCCACGTTGTGGCTTAACCTAACCCACGTTGTGGCTTAACCTAACCCACGTTGTGCCTTAACCTAACCCACGTTGTGCCTTAACCTAACCCACGTTGTGCCTTAACCTAACCCACGTTGTGCCTTAACCTAACCCACGTTGTGCCTTAACCTAACCCACGTTGTGCCTTAACCTAACCCACGTTGTGCCTTAACCTAACCCACGTTGTGCCTTAACCTAACCCACGTTGTGCCTTAACCTAACCCACGTTGTGCCTTACCCTGCTCTGTAATTGGCATATGACACGTTACATTAATGTATTGTTGTCCAACCGCAACCGGCTCAGAATGTTGTGTACACAGCTATGTGTCATCTCCCCATAACAGCTGCATTGCAGTGTGGTACGCCATAGAGACGTGTGGGAGTAATGGACGCAGTGGATGGCGATCAGCATGAGCCGTCTGTTCATGTAGTGGCGCGTGTATGCAGACGTAGTAGTCTCTTCTCACACAATGTGATAGCACGGTGCCCCGCGTTCCACATCTGCGACATGCTACAGAGGCCGGTTGACAGTTGGTCGCGCAATGGAGATCGCATATGTACGGGGGCACCTTCCACGTGCCCTCTAGTCGGGCACATTTTGTTGCGTGGATGTGAGCGAATGTAGTGTGTCTTGACACCTGACAGGCAGGCATGCAATAATAGTTGACTTTGCAAACGGGGATGGACGTGTACGTTTACTGGTGACGTTACGCAAATGAACAACTGGTAACCCGTTGTGGTGCGGTTGATCTTGCTGGAGGTACATCTGTGAGGGCAACGATCGGTACAGCTACGAAGCGGTCCCCACCATACCAACGAACGTGAATGTGAATCTGGGTGTGAAGCGATACGCGGCTGTGGGTGGGTGGGACTGTCCCCGGCCGGTGAGGGGGGGCCGCCCGGCGTGCTGGCCGCGCGGTGCGTGGGCGCACGCGCTACAGCCGGCTGGTGGGGGCGCCCAGTGGCAGGCGCGCCGGCCGACGGACGCGGCAGGCGGCGCAGCTGCGCGCCGGGGCACCCTGCGCGCGGCGCCGTGCAGCCAAAGTGGGTCCTCGCGGACCCGGTGCGAAGCGCGGTGGACATCTGCAGTGTGCTGGTCCGATTGAGGACTGTGTGCGTTGAGGATGCGCCGCCGCCCGGCACTCGGCGCCGCGACGCCGTCTGCTGCTCGGTCGCCCCAGCGGTTCTCGCTGGTGGTTTGTATCGCAGTTGTGCGGACGTGTTGGCACGTGCGCTGTGCTGGGAGAGTTCGCTTCGGCACCCACGTGGGGCCTTTGCCCTTCTGTGGCGCTGGCGTTGGAGCTGCCGGTCACCGTAGGTGGCGCGTGTTGTCTCCCGCCGGCAATGCCACGACAGCACGCTCCCGGGCCTCTGTCGGCAGCGGCAAGCTCAGTTGGGAGCACGGGTGGTCGCACCTAAAGCGTCTACTCGCCTAACTCCGGGCGATTGCGCCTCTCTCGAACCCGACCAAGTACTTAGGACGGCGCTGCGCGCCGCCGGGACCTGAGAGGGTTTCGAGGTGTATTGTGCAGGGGAGCCCAGCCTCCTCCTGTTTGCAGAATAATTGAGCGGACGCTTGCGTGTTCGCGCGGGCCCCCGGGACACACTCCCGGGCGGCCGGCTGCTCAGCTCTAGTTGACGCAGCTCCCTGGTTGATCCTGCCAGTAGTCATATGCTTGTCTCAAAGATTAAGCCATGCATGTCTCAGTACAAGCCGCATTAAGGTGAAACCGCGAATGGCTCATTAAATCAGTTATGGTTCCTTAGATCGTACCCACGTTACTTGGATAACTGTGGTAATTCTAGAGCTAATACATGCAAACAGAGTCCCGACCAGAGATGGAAGGGACGCTTTTATTAGATCAAAACCAATCGGTCGGCTCGTCCGGTCCGTTTGCCTTGGTGACTCTGAATAACTTTGGGCTGATCGCACGGTCCTCGTACCGGCGACGCATCTTTCAAATGTCTGCCTTATCAACTGTCGATGGTAGGTTCTGCGCCTACCATGGTTGTAACGGGTAACGGGGAATCAGGGTTCGATTCCGGAGAGGGAGCCTGAGAAACGGCTACCACATCCAAGGAAGGCAGCAGGCGCGCAAATTACCCACTCCCGGCACGGGGAGGTAGTGACGAAAAATAACGATACGGGACTCATCCGAGGCCCCGTAATCGGAATGAGTACACTTTAAATCCTTTAACGAGTATCTATTGGAGGGCAAGTCTGGTGCCAGCAGCCGCGGTAATTCCAGCTCCAATAGCGTATATTAAAGTTGTTGCGGTTAAAAAGCTCGTAGTTGGATTTGTGTCCCACGCTGTTGGTTCACCGCCCGTCGGTGTTTAACTGGCATGTATCGTGGGACGTCCTGCCGGTGGGGCGAGCCGAAGGCGTGCGACCGCCTCGTGCGTGTTCGTGCGTCCCGAGGCGGACCCCGTTGAAATCCTACCAAGGTGCTCTTTATTGAGTGTCTGGGTGGGCCGGCACGTTTACTTT
>NW_026046301.1:12500-17500 GCF_023864275.1 Schistocerca cancellata
GGCAAACAGGGCTCCTCGCAGAATATATACGGTCCCTACCCCGCACAACGATGACGGTGTGGGGGCCATTGTACGACACCGCTTCCTGCGGTGCCAACGCTGTCGTAGAGTCGATACTCCATCTTTGGTAGAAGGCAACCATTCCGCTGTAAATGAGTACGTCGCTCGTAGTTCAGTCACCTCGCAGCACTGCTCAGTAAACTATGCAGGCCCACATAGATAGATCAAATACGCAAATGCCCCTATACATGCTGAACGTCTGTGCAAACAAAACGAACCACACGTCACCCGCACACTCTATCACCCACACACTCTATCACACACTACTCTCTGCCTGTAACAAACACAGATACAATAATTAAGCACCGGCATGGACCAACGTCCGGTGCATCCTATCCGCCACAGTACACCAACCAAACTATGATAACCAGGCCAGGAGGTCCAATCATAAAACAGAATATCCCACTCGTCCGACAACCACAATTGCTCAGATAAGCCACCAACACCCACACATGTCCTACACAGGGGTGCACCCAACATCACCACACTGCCTCGTCTTACAGCACAAACACACTGGCAGGAATGAAACACACAGGTCTGCCGCAACCACAGACACGGCTCGCCCCCCCCTCTCACTGGCGGAAAGCGCATCCCGACGTGACATAACTCCTTTGACACACTGACGCTGCCTCGGGCATCCACGTCCTACGGTCGATATCAACGAACCTCACCCCCCCCCCCCCCCCCACAACACGCCATCCCATACCACATTGTGTACCGTACCCAAACCTAACGTGTACTGTACTACAACGCAATGTGTACCATAACACAACCCAGTTTGTACCTTAACCTAACCTATGTCACCTTAACCTAACCTATGTCACCTTAACCTAACCTATGTCACCTTAACCTAACCTATGTCACCTTAACCTAACCTATGTCACCTTAACCTAACCTATGTCACCTTAACCTAACCTATGTCACCTTAACCTAACCTATGTCACCTTAACCTAACCTATGTCACCTTAACCTAACCTATGTCACCTTAACCTAACCTATGTCACCTTAACCTAACCTGTGTTGCACCTTAACCTACCTCAATTTGCACCGCAATGTAACTCAATTTGCACCGCAATGTAACTCAATTTGCACCGCAATGTAACTCAATTTGCACCGCAATGTAACTCAATTTGCACCGCAATGTAACTCAATTTGCACCGCAATGTAACTCAATTTGCACCGCAATGTAACTCAATTTGCACCGCAATGTAACTCAATTTGCACCGCAATGTAACGCAATTTGCACCGCAATGTAACGCAATTTGCACCGCAATGTAACGCAATTTGCACCACAATGTAACGCAATTTGCACCGCAATGTAACGCAATTTGTACCGCAATCTACCCCCATGTTGTGCCTTAACCTAACCCACGTTGTGCCTTAACCTAACCCACGTTGTGCCTTAACCTAACCCACGTTGTGCCTTAACCTAACCCACGTTGTGGCTTAACCTAACCCACGTTGTGGCTTAACCTAACCCACGTTGTGGCTTAACCTAACCCACGTTGTGGCTTAACCTAACCCACGTTGTGGCTTAACCTAACCCACGTTGTGGCTTAACCTAACCCACGTTGTGGCTTAACCTAACCCACGTTGTGGCTTAACCTAACCCACGTTGTGGCTTAACCTAACCCACGTTGTGGCTTAACCTAACCCACGTTGTGGCTTAACCTAACCCACGTTGTGGCTTAACCTAACCCACGTTGTGGCTTAACCTAACCCACGTTGTGGCTTAACCTAACCCACGTTGTGGCTTAACCTAACCCACGTTGTGGCTTAACCTAACCCACGTTGTGGCTTAACCTAACCCACGTTGTGGCTTAACCTAACCCACGTTGTGGCTTAACCTAACCCACGTTGTGGCTTAACCTAACCCACGTTGTGGCTTAACCTAACCCACGTTGTGCCTTAACCTAACCCACGTTGTGCCTTAACCTAACCCACGTTGTGCCTTAACCTAACCCACGTTGTGCCTTAACCTAACCCACGTTGTGCCTTAACCTAACCCACGTTGTGGCTTAACCTAACCCACGTTGTGGCTTAACCTAACCCACGTTGTGCCTTAACCTAACCCACGTTGTGCCTTAACCTAACCCACGTTGTGCCTTAACCTAACCCACGTTGTGCCTTAACCTAACCCACGTTGTGCCTTACCCTGCTCTGTAATTGGCATATGACACGTTACATTAATGTATTGTTGTCCAACCGCAACCGGCTCAGAATGTTGTGTACACAGCTATGTGTCATCTCCCCATAACAGCTGCATTGCAGTGTGGTACGCCATAGAGACGTGTGGGAGTAATGGACGCAGTGGATGGCGATCAGCATGAGCCGTCTGTTCATGTAGTGGCGCGTGTATGCAGACGTAGTAGTCTCTTCTCACACAATGTGATAGCACGGTGCCCCGCGTTCCACATCTGCGACATGCTACAGAGGCCGGTTGACAGTTGGTCGCGCAATGGAGATCGCATATGTACGGGGGCACCTTCCACGTGCCCTCTAGTCGGGCACATTTTGTTGCGTGGATGTGAGCGAATGTAGTGTGTCTTGACACCTGACAGGCAGGCATGCAATAATAGTTGACTTTGCAAACGGGGATGGACGTGTACGTTTACTGGTGACGTTACGCAAATGAACAACTGGTAACCCGTTGTGGTGCGGTTGATCTTGCTGGAGGTACATCTGTGAGGGCAACGATCGGTACAGCTACGAAGCGGTCCCCACCATACCAACGAACGTGAATGTGAATCTGGGTGTGAAGCGATACGCGGCTGTGGGTGGGTGGGACTGTCCCCGGCCGGTGAGGGGGGGCCGCCCGGCGTGCTGGCCGCGCGGTGCGTGGGCGCACGCGCTACAGCCGGCTGGTGGGGGCGCCCAGTGGCAGGCGCGCCGGCCGACGGACGCGGCAGGCGGCGCAGCTGCGCGCCGGGGCACCCTGCGCGCGGCGCCGTGCAGCCAAAGTGGGTCCTCGCGGACCCGGTGCGAAGCGCGGTGGACATCTGCAGTGTGCTGGTCCGATTGAGGACTGTGTGCGTTGAGGATGCGCCGCCGCCCGGCACTCGGCGCCGCGACGCCGTCTGCTGCTCGGTCGCCCCAGCGGTTCTCGCTGGTGGTTTGTATCGCAGTTGTGCGGACGTGTTGGCACGTGCGCTGTGCTGGGAGAGTTCGCTTCGGCACCCACGTGGGGCCTTTGCCCTTCTGTGGCGCTGGCGTTGGAGCTGCCGGTCACCGTAGGTGGCGCGTGTTGTCTCCCGCCGGCAATGCCACGACAGCACGCTCCCGGGCCTCTGTCGGCAGCGGCAAGCTCAGTTGGGAGCACGGGTGGTCGCACCTAAAGCGTCTACTCGCCTAACTCCGGGCGATTGCGCCTCTCTCGAACCCGACCAAGTACTTAGGACGGCGCTGCGCGCCGCCGGGACCTGAGAGGGTTTCGAGGTGTATTGTGCAGGGGAGCCCAGCCTCCTCCTGTTTGCAGAATAATTGAGCGGACGCTTGCGTGTTCGCGCGGGCCCCCGGGACACACTCCCGGGCGGCCGGCTGCTCAGCTCTAGTTGACGCAGCTCCCTGGTTGATCCTGCCAGTAGTCATATGCTTGTCTCAAAGATTAAGCCATGCATGTCTCAGTACAAGCCGCATTAAGGTGAAACCGCGAATGGCTCATTAAATCAGTTATGGTTCCTTAGATCGTACCCACGTTACTTGGATAACTGTGGTAATTCTAGAGCTAATACATGCAAACAGAGTCCCGACCAGAGATGGAAGGGACGCTTTTATTAGATCAAAACCAATCGGTCGGCTCGTCCGGTCCGTTTGCCTTGGTGACTCTGAATAACTTTGGGCTGATCGCACGGTCCTCGTACCGGCGACGCATCTTTCAAATGTCTGCCTTATCAACTGTCGATGGTAGGTTCTGCGCCTACCATGGTTGTAACGGGTAACGGGGAATCAGGGTTCGATTCCGGAGAGGGAGCCTGAGAAACGGCTACCACATCCAAGGAAGGCAGCAGGCGCGCAAATTACCCACTCCCGGCACGGGGAGGTAGTGACGAAAAATAACGATACGGGACTCATCCGAGGCCCCGTAATCGGAATGAGTACACTTTAAATCCTTTAACGAGTATCTATTGGAGGGCAAGTCTGGTGCCAGCAGCCGCGGTAATTCCAGCTCCAATAGCGTATATTAAAGTTGTTGCGGTTAAAAAGCTCGTAGTTGGATTTGTGTCCCACGCTGTTGGTTCACCGCCCGTCGGTGTTTAACTGGCATGTATCGTGGGACGTCCTGCCGGTGGGGCGAGCCGAAGGCGTGCGACCGCCTCGTGCGTGTTCGTGCGTCCCGAGGCGGACCCCGTTGAAATCCTACCAAGGTGCTCTTTATTGAGTGTCTGGGTGGGCCGGCACGTTTACTTTGAACAAATTAGAGTGCTTAAAGCAGGCAAGCCCGCCTGAATACTGTGTGCATGGAATAATGGAATAGGACCTCGGTTCTATTTTGTTGGTTTTCGGAACCCGAGGTAATGATTAATAGGGACAGGCGGGGGCATTCGTATTGCGACGTTAGAGGTGAAATTCTTGGATCGTCGCAAGACGAACAGAAGCGAAAGCATTTGCCAAGTATGTTTTCATTAATCAAGAACGAAAGTTAGAGGTTCGAAGGCGATCAGATACCGCCCTAGTTCTAACCATAAACGATGCCAGCCAGCGATCCGCCGCAGTTCCTCCGATGACTCGGCGGGCAGCCTCCGGGAAACCAAAGCTTTTGGGTTCCGGGGGAAGTATGGTTGCAAAGCTGAAACTTAAAGGAATTGACGGAAGGGCACCACCAGGAGTGGAGCCTGCGGCTTAATTTGACTCAACACGGGAAACCTCACCAGGCCCGGACACCGGAAGGATTGACAGATTGATAGCTCTTTCTTGATTCGGTGGGTGGTGGTGCATGGCCG